>NC_060138.1:689073213-689320659 GCF_021461385.2 Schistocerca piceifrons
GCAATGCTGTGAAATGCATATTGTATAATACATAAAAGTGTAGTACCAAATACTTCATATAAAGTTCCCCACAGTATTTTCTATCACAACAGAGACTGCCAAATACCTCGGCATAATCCTAAACATCAAATTGGTTTGATATGAACAGGTGCAGAGCATCAGGAAGTGTTTCCCTTTTAAGGTTGTGGATATACTGTGTCAAGCAATAAATAAAAACTCTGTGAATGTTCCAATGTTTCTTTAATTTTTCCTCTAAGCAGCATGCTGCCTTTACAACACTTAGAGGTATCCACTCCCCTTCCATTTTATTTTTTTGGCCTGTTGCAGTTAGTCATTGCCTAATGTTCTCTACGAAACAAATGGTTGCTTCAAGTTATTCTAGTCTCCTCTCCAATTTCTTACCTTTTCTCAGCTTTATTTTACAACTTACAACCACTAAATTATGGTCAGAGTCCACATCTACTCCTGGAGATATTCTGCAGATTAAAACCTGTTATCTACATTTGAAACCTTTCATTGTTTCCAGATGTCTTCCATATTTAAAGCAGTCATTCACAGTTCCTTAACAAAGCTACTGTAATGGTTAAATCACATCTGCTTAATGGAACTACAGAAGTTCCTGGAACACAATAAATAACGAGATACAATAGTTGCAACTTTACCACACAGATATGATCTAATGCATCACTCATGTGTCAACAAAGAAATTCGAAAAATTAAGATTAAAACAAAACAAATGTGGTCTTTGTTTGGAAAATTTAGCGTCCTTGATATGGGCAAATTGGAAGATGTCAGCATACCAGACACACAATGCATCTAAATTACAAAGGAAAAAACTTCGTGTGTAAAGTGATAAATGAAATCATTGCGAGCAGGGAGACAACAAACAGCAAAATTCCGTGTATCGGTATGGGACCAGTCTCAGCAGCAGAGGGAGCAGCATTGTCAAAAGCAGCAGAATCATCAGTGGCAGAGCCAACAGCTGAAAGATCAACACATGCTGCAGAAACTGTTGCCTGTCCTACACACAACAGAAAGCAAACCCAGTGTTTTCTGTATTGAGTAACATGAGAGAAAAGGATTTAATGCGTGAAACATCTCTCTTGTGTGTTCAGTATGAGTCTTCCACACTTCAAGGTTGGTAGGTTTGATCATCACGCGAGTGTTACGAAAATGCTTCAGGAGCTCGGGTGGGAGTCTCTAGAGGAAAGGAGGTGTTCTTTTTGTGAATCACTACTGAGGAAATTTAGAGAAGTATGTGCTGAAAAAGTGGGTTACGGACGGAAAAGACCCACCGTGGTTTAACAGCGCAATTCGGAGAATGCTCAGGAAGCAAAGGCAGTTGCACTCGTGGTACAAGAAAGTTCGGGAGAATGAGGACAGGCAAAAGTTAGTAGAGATTCGTGCTGCTGTAAAAAGAGCGATGCGCGAAGCATTCACCCACTACCACCGTCATACCTTAGCAAAAGATCTTGCTGAAAACCCAAGGAAATTCTGGTCTTACGTAAAATTGGTAAGCGGGTCAAAGGCTTCCATCCAGTCACTCACTGATCAGTCTGGCCTGGCAACGGAAGACAGCAAAACGAAAGCTGAAATTTTAATTTAGCATTTGAGAAATCTTTCACGCAGGAGGATCGTACAAACATACCGCCGCTTGAGTCTTATACAGATTCCTGTATGGAGGACATAGTGATAGACATCCCTGGGGTTGTGAAGCAGCTGAATGGGTTGAAAATAAACAAATCGCCAAGTTGTGATGGGATTCCAATTCGGTTTTAGAGAGAGTACTCAACTGCATTGGCTCCTTACTTAGCTTGCATTTATCGCAAATCTCTTGCCCAACGTAAAGTCCTGAGCGACTGGAAAAAAGCGCAGGTGACGCCTGTACATAAGAAGGATAGAAGGATGGATCCTCAAAATTACAGACCAATATCCTTAACATCGGTTTGTTGCAGGATTCTCGAACATATTCTCAGTTCGAATATAATGAATTTCCTTGAGACAGAGAAGTTGCTGTCCATGCATCAGCACAGCTTTAGAAAGCATCGCTCCTGCAAAACGCAACTTGCCCTTTTTTCACATGATATCTTGTGAACCATGGATGAAGGGTATCAGACGGATGCCATATTCCTTGACTTCCAGAAAGTGTTTGACTCGGTGCCCAACTGCAGACTCCTAACTAAAGTACGAGCATATGGGATTGGTTCCCAAGTATGTGAGTGGCTCAGAGACTTCTTAAGTAATAGAACCCAATCGTTGTCCTCGATGGTGAGTGTTCGTCGGAGGTGAGGGTATCATCTGGAGTGCCGCAGGGAAGTGTGGTAGGTCCGCTGTTGTTTTCTATCTACATAAATGGTCTTTTGGACAGGGTGGATAGCAATGTGCGGCTGTTTGCTGATGATGCTGTGGTGTATGGAAAGGTGTCCTCGTTGAGTGACTGTAGGAGGATACAAGATGACTTGGACAGGATTTGTGATTGGTGTAGAGGATGGCAGCTAACTTTAAATATAGATAAATGTAAATTAATGCAGATGAATAGGAAAAAGAATCCTGTAATGTTTGAATACTCCTTTAGTAGTGTAGTGCTTGACACAGTCACGTCGATTAAATATTTGGGCGTAACATTGCAGAGCAATATGAAGTGGGACAAGCATGTAATGGCAGTTGTGGAGGAGGCGGATAATCATCTTCGGTTCATTAGTAGAATTTTGGGAAGATGTGGTTCATCTGTAAAGGAGACCGCTTATAAAACCCTAATACGACCTATTCTTGAGTACTGCTCGAGCGTTTGGGATCCCTATCAGGTCGGATTGAGGGAGGACATAGAAGCGATTCAGAGGCGGGCTGCTAGATTTGTTATTGGTAGGTTTGATCATCACGCAAGTGTTACGGAAATGCTTCAGGAACTCGGGTGGGAGTCTCTAGAGGAAAGGAGGCGTTCTTTTCGTGAATCGCTACTGAGGAAATTTGGAGAACCAGCATTTGAGGCTGACTGCAGTACAATTTTACTGCCGCCAACTTACATTTCGCGGAAAGACCACAAAGATAAGATAAAAGAGATTAGGGCTCATACAGAGGCGTATAGGCAGCCATTTTTCCCTCGTTCTGTTTGGGAGTGGAACAGGGAGAGAAGATACTAGTTGTGGTACAAGGTACCCTCTGCCATGCACCGTATGGTGGATTGCAGAGTATGTATGTAGATGTAGATGTAGTGTGCTGGGAAAAGCCACTCATAACAAACATCATGCAAATGCAGTGGTGAGCTAAAATAAAACTTTGTTTTTGTTCCACCAAAATATATGTAGTATCAAGAATAAAATAGACCAGTTACTAATAAATTTAAAAGATGAGTGTGAAAGTGAGCCTGATGTACTGTGTTTCTCAGAACATTATGTTATGAGTGGAATCCACATGCTACAAATTAAGAACTTTAGTTTAGCTGCACATTACTGTTGATCTATTATGAGAAAAGGTGGAGTTGAAATATTTGTAAAAAACAATGTAGTGTATAAATCTCTAGATTTAAGCAAATACTGTGATGAACAGAATTTTGAGGTGTTGGCATGGAGTTAACAGTAGACAGTTCAACAATTATTGTACTGGCTATTTACAGGGCACCTGCTGGAAATCTGAATGTATTTCTGAGACAAATAGAATCACTTCTGTCCTGCCTATGTAGGAAAACTAAATCAACCACCATTGTTATGGGTGACTTCAATGTGGACTTCTTAACAGAAAATAGAAACAAAATGGACTTTGACCACCTGATGTACTGTTACAACATAGTACCAGTTGTGGACACTCCAATTAGAGTAACAGCCAGTTCTAGCACGTTAATAGATAATGTATTTGTCGATAAGGATATTTACAATTATTTAACTGTGAAAAATATTATAAATGGCCTCCCTGATCATGAACGGCAATTCCACACTCTAAACCAAATAAATGTACAAAGGAAAGAAAATTTAATTTGGAAAAAACTTTAGGATTATAAACGAACACACCATTGGAAGTTTTAATCGGTAATTACAGCTGGTGGACTGGTCTCCTGTGTATGCTGCGGTTGATGTTAACTCAAAATTTAATATATTTATCAATGAAGTTACAAGTCTTTTTGAAGAAACCTTTCCAAAAAAGTCAGTGAGAGAAAACCTGTTTAAATCTGGAAACAAGCCTTGGATTACTAAAGGCATCACAAGTTCTTGTAAAACTAGGAAAGAACTATATGCAGCAGCCAAGAGATAAAATGATCCCAGTAGGAGTATGCACTACAAACTCTACAATAAAGCTCTGAGTAAGACCATACAAGCAGCAAAGAACATGTGCTTCAAGATAGAAACTGATTACTCAAGAAATAAAGTAAAAACTATTTGGAATTTTGTAAAGAAGAAAACAAGGGAAAAATGCAGTTTGTAGTGCAAATATCGAAATAAAAAGAGAGGGTCATCTTGTTAGCAATCCTAAAATAGTTGCAGACACATTAAACAAACATTTTTAACAGTAACAGAAAAAATACGTTTATGAGGCTCCATAAACCAAGCCATCAATCTTCTGAAAGACAGAGTACCTAGCTTAGTACAACACATGAAGGTAACAACAGTCACTGTTCAAGAAATTAAAAGAGTTATTAAATCTCTGAAAAGTAAAAACTCTGCCAGGAATGACAATATTTCTAACAAATTATTGAAATACTGCTGCAGCCATGTAAGTAAAGTCCATTGCCACATTTTTGATGCATCACTTAAGCAAGGAATAGTTCCTGAGAAGCTTAAGTATGCAGTTGTAAAACCGCTGCATAGGAAGGGAGATAAGACGGATGCTGCTAACTATCGGCCAGTATCACTACTGACAAGTTTTTCAAAGGTTTCAGAGAAACTAATGCACGCAAGGATAGTTAAGCATCTCAGGGATCAAAATATCCTCAGCAAAAGTCAGTTTGAATTTCAGAAAGGTTTGTCAACAGAAGACGTAATATTTGCATTTGCTGGCAAAGTCTTGGGTTCTATCAACAAAAAAACCAAAGGTGGTTGGGATTTTTTGTGACCTGACAAAAACGTTTGACTGTGTCAGTCACCAGATTCTTTTACAAAAAGCTGCACATCTCAGTATATGCGGTTCATCAGGGAAATGGCTTGACTTGTACCTGTCAAACAGGAAACAGAAAGTTATAGTGTATAGTCTAAATGAAGTCCCATTATCTTTAGAATGGGATACCATCACATGTAGAGTGCCCCAAGGCTCAGTTTTGGTCCCCCTACTTTCTATTATCTTTATAAATGATCTGCCTCTCTGTACAGAGTATTGTAGATTCACCACTTTTGCTGATTACATTACACTACTTATTGATAATTCAGTAGATAAAATTGAGGAAACAGCAAATAAGGTTTTAAGTGAAACAGTGCACTGGTTTAATATTAATTGCCTTTCTTTAAATTACACTTATACATACTACATGCAATTCCACACAACATTCAAAGATGAAGAAATAGTAGTAAAAATAGGTGAGCAGGTGATAAACCAGGGTGGATACCTCAAAATATCTAGACTTACATATTGACAGGAAACTGAACTGGTCAAACCACATCCTGGATCTATGCAGAAGACTGAGTTCAGCAACTTATGCATTGCACATTTTTCTTCTTATAGAAGTATGGAAACCATTATGGCATATGGAATTATATTTTCGGGTGATCAGTCACTAGCTAAAAAAGTACTCTGTGCACAAAAAAGAGCCAAAAGGATCACGTGTGTAATCCATTCTAGAGCCACATGCAGGAATCTTTTTAAGTAACTTGGAATCCTTACATCCACTGCGCAGTAAATATTATCTTTGATGTGCTTCATAAGGAAAGAAAAATCCATTTTTAAACTGAATAGTGAGTATCATAGTCATGAGACGAGAAGAAAACATGATATCGACTATGAACAGGCAAATCTAAGTATGGTACAGAAAGAAGTCCATTTCAGTGGCTGTAACATTTTTAATGCCCTCCCTTCAAGAATTAAGTGTTTGGTAGAAGATGAGCACTTGTTTTAAAAAACTTTAAGGCAATTCCTATAACAAGGATCATTTTATGCAATAGAAGAGTTCCTGAGCTACAGTGTTTAGCATTTCTTGTATTGTTAAAAGCAAATGTGTGCCCACATCTACATTTGCAATCCTGACTATTGTTTATTGCAAACAAATATTTTGCAATATTTATTTTCTGTAACAATTACTATTTTGTAATATTTATTTATCTCTCAAAACTGATTTTCTGTAGTAGAACCTAAGTTACTGTTTACTGTAATATGAAATCATTTTGTTTTGTTTTTATGTGCTACCATAGATTTCTGACACGATCCATATCCTCTGATACTCTCACAACATGGATCACCGGAACAAGAAATAAATAAATAAAAATAAATAAATGTGTCAAAGGTTACTAGCCATCCCCTATCATCATTTCAACCCCCTCCTCCCTCCAATCGCCTACTACCATATTTTATGGACTATAACACACTACAGACTGTTAGATGCAACTAAATTTTTATGCAATTTCTTTTAAAAATAACGTTTCCATCAGATAAAAACAATTCTTAGTTTATGAAACCGAACTGACCTTTAAAATGCTTGAAAATCGTCATCTGGACTTTCTTCTTCTTCTCATATAAACTTTAAAAGGTTTATTTATTGACACATCAAGAGGTTCCGGTTGTGAAGTAAATTCTACCAGAACAACAACAAGCTCTGCATTTCCCTGTCTCAATTTCTCTTTCACAGAATTTTTCAAATGACTACTAAACTGATCTAGCACAAAAAGAGAACTCTTCCTCAACAAAGCTTCTTGTCTTGTTTCCCACATTCTGTTAATCCATAATTTCATACTAGCCTCATCCATCCAGTCCTTTTCATGTATATTAAAAACAACACCTGGAAGTATTTCAGGTTTTGGCATTGTTTTGTACTTGAAAGCGATCATTGGATTAAGTTTAGTACTGTCAGCACAACATGAAAGGACAACAGTGTAGTGCATTTTTTCATGTCCACTTGTTTTATAGTTACAGTTTAGCACCATTCATGGCAACAGTTGTATGTCAGAGGAGTTTTGTCTATATTCGCTATTTCGCATAGCTACACACTGGTTTTCTTTCAGTGTTGAACAATAAAGTGATGGAAAGACATTATTTTTCTCTTCATACTCTTGTGGCATTTTCTGAGGTGTTTTGGTTTGCATGACGCTTCATAAAACTGTAGCACCAACCAACTCCACCCTTAAAGTCCATTAAGTTCCACTGTAGTGCTACATTACACGCAAGTATTCAAATCACATTTGTATTAATTCCATGGCCATTTTGATGGTGTCCTTGAATCCATTTCAATACGTCATCACCTAGTTTTGCCAATTTTGCATTCAATCCTCTATTTATACATTTAACCTTCCCCATTTTTTTAGTTCTTCTTTTACTCGCCCACCAATCATGAATGGTTTTTGCTGCTGGTGGAAGGCCAAAATGTTGCTCAGCTGCTCTGCTCCATGTTCTTCTGCATATCCTATTACTTTCAATTTACAGCCCGCATCATATGAATACCTTTTATTTTTTTCAATTACAGGACTAGCTACTAACAAAAATATTGTACTATTGCCGAAAACACAAGTCACTTTCAATTAAAGTTCACTGGCACCATAGATTGCAATGACACATCATAGGCTAGACGGTGTTCTGTGTTTGTGATAGCGAGGCGGAAGGGAGACAGTTTTATCAAGCTTGTGAATCTCACAACTCATTTTCATTTATTGGTGCAGTGCTGCTGCCAGTTGAATCCAATGTTGCCTGATAGAAATAGGTTTCCTGCAGCATCAAATATAAGTCCATTTTTAAGACTGGCAACAATTTTAAAGCATACAATGGACATTTTTATATTAATTTTGAGTATAAGACACACCTGAAATTTGAAGACAATTTTTTGAAGAAAAAAGTTTGTCTTATAGTCTTAAAATATGGTACTATCTTTCTACCCTTTCTTTTCACACTATTGAATTACAGTCTTCCACTGCAATTAAATTTCCATCTCTCTTAATGTGCTAAATAATTTCTTTGATCTGATCTGTCCAAAAGTTTCACGACTGGATTAACAAAAATTAGGGAAAAGTTAAGATGGTAGTTTTAATGCTTCAGAGGTTCTGTAGTCTTAGCCACCTGAGTACAACAAACAGAATGTTATACAACTGTGTGAAACTGTTAGAAAAGTCCTTCTTTGGGATGTTGTTCAACTTTTGCATCACATTTCCATGAATATTGGTGTGTTATGGTTTCAAATGAATTTATGCACTCTGTATTTTTGTAGTAGGTTTGTATTGGTAACAGTTAGTCTCATAGCCATGTTGATTTTTGGTTTTATTTGCAAGTCAAGGTGGGTTAGGAAAACTTTGCACACTTAATTTTGATATGTTGCTCCATTGTGATTTGAAAGAGCAACGTTTCCACACTACAGCCACACCTCCACTCCCCACCACTGCCCGCGCAACTGACGGGTTGAATGCACATCCGTTGTTTACAGTTGTTAGTTCATGCTGCCATCATAGTTACTGTGCTGACATTGCTTGTATGCCAGGAATACAATAAGCCTTTGAACTTTTTGGATGGATGATGTAGATTGTTTACAATCTCTTTCTTATCAGTGAGACTAGGGGTCATGTATACTTGTGTTACTAAGATGGTTCTAGCTATTATGTTTGTCTTAGTTATGAGAATGTCACTCGTATTTCCATTTTCTTGTTCATTACTAGCCCTACTTTTGCATTACCCCTAGTTTAAAAGTATCAGCATAAAAGTGCAAAGACTTATCAGAAATATTAAAGCAATTAATACCAAGCAGATTATTTTGTAGGATGGCATTCACTGCAAGAAAATGTAAAAATGAATAAAGAATATCTTTGACCATGTGAATATAAGGCAACTAAATATTTTAAGTTCTCTAGAACTGCAAACCTCTACGTGGGGAGAATGGGGGTGGCATTGCCTTTCATTCACATATTTATCTTTCATATCATGTGAGAAAACAATTTCCGGTGAACAAATGCCCATGAATCAAGTTAGGAAACTCCCCTATCATTAAGGTGTTGCCATATTTCACAAGAAATGATCAGTATATCCTGTCAGCAGGAATGCTGAGAAAAGTCGCAAGTAATATTCCCCTCTAACCGATCACCTGCAGGGTTACCTACCTACCAAACATTTAACAACCACTAATGACAATAAGCTGCTTGACTTTCTTGCAACACTAACTAATAGAATATAAGAATGAAAATAATGAATTATTGTCAACATAATGTAAATGGATAGATAAAAAAATCTACTCACCAAGTGGCGTCAGGAGAAAACACACACACACACACAACACACACAACACACACACACACACACACACACACACACACACACAAAACAAGATTTCAGAGCCAGTGGCTCCTCCTCCTGGCAGATGAGTAGAAGGGGAAGGAAGAGGCGTGAAGGATAAGGGCTGGAGAGGCTTAGGGAAAGGGGTACAGTTCAGAGAAGTCACACAGAACCCCGGGTCAGGGGAGACTTACTGGACTGGATGAGAAGGAAAGACTGATTATTGGGAGCTGCACCAGACAAGATTTGAAAATCTGGGACCTTAAAGGTGGAAGACAGGGTAACATGTAAGACAGATTACTACCAAAACATACTGCATGAGTTAACAAGAGTGAAAAGCTAAGTGCATTGTATGTAACAGTGGAAAGGGGGGGGGGGGCAGCAGCTAAAAATAGACAGGTCACAAAATGAAAGATGTAGAAAATTAAAATGGAGTGAAAAAAGGAGTAGTTACTGTGAAGAAATGCTCAGACAGGAGTAGTTCATGCCAGGTCCGTGGCGAGAACCAAGCACATGTAGCACTAGTTCCCAACTGTGGAGCCGGCTGGAGTGGCCGAGCGGTTCTAGGCGCTACGGTCATAGGTTCGAATCCTGCCTCGGGCATGGATGTGTGTGATGTCCTGAAGTTAGTTAGGTTTAAGTAGTTCTAAGTTCTAGGGGACTGATGACCTCAGAAGTTAAGTCCCATAGTGCTCAGAGCCATATGAAACCAACTGCAGAGTTCTGAGAAGTTGGTGTCTCGAGGAAGAATCCAGGTGGTGCGTGTGGTGAAATGGGCTCTGAAGTCATGACTGTCATATTGTAGAGCATGCTCTGCAACAGGATATTGTGTGTTGTCGGTACACATCCACTGCCTTTGTCCATTCATCCTAACTGATAACTGAGTGGTAGTCACGCCCATATAGGAGGCCAAACAGTGTTTACATGTTGTTGTTGTTGTTGTTGTGGTCTTCAGTCCATAGACTGGTTTGATGCAGCTGTCCATGCTACTCTATCCTGTGCAAGCTTCTTCATGTCCCAGTACCTACTGCAGCCTACATCCTTCTGAATCTGCTTAGTGTATTCTCTCTTGGCCTTCCTCTACGATATTTACCCTCCACACTGCCCTCCAGTACTAAATTGGTGATCCCTCAATGTCTGAGAACATGTCCTACCAACCGATCCCTTCTTCTAGTCAAGTTGTGCCACAAGCTCCTCTTCTCCCCAATTCTACTCAATACCTCCTCATTAGTTATGTGATGTGTTTACATAACAGCTAGTATATGACGTGTCGTTTCACAGGTGCCTCTCCCATTGACAGTATGTGTTTTGCCAGTCACAGGGCTGGAATAAACAGTGGCAGGAGGAAGCATAGGGCAAGTCTTGCAGTGGGGACAGTCACAGGGTTAAGGGTCATGGGGTAGGGAGATGGGTGCAGAAGGAGCATAGGGTCTGACAAGAATATTACAGAGAGATTGGGAGGGCGACAGAAAGCTATTCTAAATGTAGTGGGCAAAATCTCAGACAGAATGGATCTCATTTCACAGCATGATTTTAGGAAGTCATGGCCTTATCAAAGTAGGTGATTAATACCTTCCAGACCAGCATAATACCGTGTGGCAGGTGGTGTGCTCTGAGAAGTTGTTTTTTGGAGAGCTCAGCAGTACCAGAATTGGATGAGATGACCCGGGAAATCTGCTTTTGAACTAGGCTGTTGGGATGATTGTATCCAGTGAAGGCTGAGGTGAAAGTAGCGATGTATTGCTGTAAAGAGTCTGCATCTGAACAAATATGTTTGCCTAAAATGCCAAAGCTGTTTGGGAGGAAACATTTGATATGGAAAGTATGCCATTTAGTGTTGTCTGCTAGGATATTTAATGTGGATGAAGTGTGTAGTTGGCCTTCAACATCAAGGAAAGTGGCATGGGATTCAGAATAGGACCATGTGTAATTTAATTGGGAAAAGGTATTTAGAGATTCAATTTTAACAGGTCAGCCTCATGATGAGTCCACGTGGCAAAGATGTCATCAATGTATCTAAACCAAACCAGGGGCTGAAGCCTTTATGGATCCCAGGAAAGTCCCTTCCAAGTGACCCATGAAAAGATTGGCATAGGAAAGAGCCATCCTGCCATACCTCCGATTTGTTTGTATGCCTGTCACTCAAAGGCGAAGTAACTGTTGGTAAGTTTAAAGTTGATTAATGTCAGCAAGTAGAATGTCATAGGTTTGGAATCAGGTGGGCGTTGACTGGGGAAATGCTCAGCAGCACATCGACCATGTACGTCGGTGATGTTGGCATTAGAGATGGGTAAACTTGTTCATCCTTGGGAACTAGTTCACTAGTGACCGCTCTTTTTTGGGAGCCATTCATTTGTGCTTGATATGTGGTTCTTATAAAAAATTAAAAATTAGTAGCATAGGTGACTGAAGATGGAAGGTGCCAAGAGGGGGCACTTGCCTCTCCCCATGGAGTACAGAGTTTTTATTCATAACAGAATTCTCATACACTTGTAATTTTTGTGATTCTGCAAAACCTCTCGTTCAGCCAACTTTTGCGTTATGTGAAATAATATAAGGTGGCGCACGAAAAACTGGCTACCCAGTACAGACCGCTCACCAATTACGCACAATTTGTTGACTGCTATGAGCAGAATAGGTAAACATGTAATAATTAGACAGTGAAGAAATAACAAATAAGCTAATGCAAACAACAACTTCAAAACAATAGATGACGACTTGTGGGCGGCAATTAGCAGTCTAGTGCTCGGGGCCAATACTTCATGCACCACCCTGTACCACTAAAATAATATTGTAGAAGTTATCATATTCTCTTTACAAAATGTGACACCAGACACTTGATTATGGAAAGCGAGCTTCATTCGGTTGTAAGTAGGTCTGCCTTCCATAGCAATGAACATGCTCTTTTACCTTGGATCAAAAAAAGACGGAAAATGGCCACTCGTGTGTGCCCTGCCGACTTCCTTTGCGTGAGTAATAACAAAAAAATCTTGTATTTTTACAAGTATTTCTTCTGCTGTTTATCGAACTAGTGAAGTAAGCTGATATGCCATTTTGTTACCTGAAAAGATATATGTATTGCATATCACGTAATTTTTATGTAATTTACATAATTATAAAATAAATTTTAATTACAGGTCGTGGACGCTGAATAGAATACGAAAAGAACCAGAAGTTCAGAGCTCAAAAAAGATTTGAAACAGATCTAGAATGGGTATGTGCAGCGAACAAATGAACAACTCGATACAGAACTGTGAGCAGTTGTCAGTGGAACTGTGACAAGTGGCCACACGAAGATGGACGAGTCCAGCCGAGTGAGACCAAGACTGAGACAGACGAGAATGGGATCGACGGTGGAATGAGACTGGCCGATGTACAGTTGCAGGAATGAGACCGACCGTTTCCCATTTCCAGGAACTATAAGTAGAAAGCCATGACCGAGACCAAGACAGACGGAGACGGGACTGAGGCTGGAACAAGACCAACCAATGTGCAGTTGCAGGAACGAGACCGACCGTTTCCCATTCCCAGGAACTATAAGTAGAAAGCCACAACCAAAGTGAACTATGAAAGACTGTTCCTTAGAATTTGTACCTCGCCGGTTCCACTCATCTTGGTGAACCACTCCTTTGGACCGATTCGTTCGTGAATGACCCATCTCTAGTTGGCATAGAGGGAAATGGCATCAATAGCGACAAGTATGGTGTGTGGTGGGAGTGGGATGGGCACAGATTTCAGACAATCTAGGAAATGAAACTTCCTGGCAGATTAAAACTGTGTGCCCGACCGAGACTCGAACTCGGGACCTTTGCCTTTCGTGGGCAAGTGCTCTACCAACTGAGCTACCGAAGTACGACTCACGGCCGGTACTCACAACTTTACTTCTGCCAGTACCTCGTCTCCTACCTGCCAAAGTACTGGCAGAAGTAAAGTTGTGAGTACCGGCCGTGAGTCGTACTTCGGTAGCTCAGTTGGTAGAGCACTTGCCCACGAAAGGCAAAGGTCCCGAGTTCGAGTCTCGGTCGGGCACACAGTTTTAATCTGCCAGGAAGTTTCATATCAGCGCACACTCCGCTGCAGAGTGAAAATCTCATTCTGATCTAGGAAATGGTTGGTATCTTTAATATAGGAAGGAAGTCTTTGTGCTATGCGTTGCAGGTGTTGATCAACTAAGGCAGATATACATTTGGTTGGTGCTTTGAAGCCAAAAACTATAGGACATCCAAGATGATTGGGTTTGTGGATCTTAGGTAGAAGGTAAAAGGTGGGTGCCTGGTTTGGGTGGGGGAAGATGTTCTATGGATCAATGTGCTAGTCCTTATGAGGGGCCTGAGGTTTTAAGGGGGGACTGCAGGTCAACTTGAATCACATGAATGAGATCTTGATGTCAGATGCTGTATGTAGGGGTGTCAGCTGGCATAGAACTTCACTAACATTCTCCTCTTGGTCAGGTCCCACAGTGGTAGATCCTCTGTCTGCTGGGAGAATAATGATGGAGTCATCAATTTTTAGGGAATGTAGAGCCTGGAGTTCTGTAGAGGACAGGTTAGCATGCAGATAATGCTGAACAGTACTTACATTTTGACAGTTGCCACATTTCCATGTCAACCGTTCTCTCCCATACAGTTTTGACATTCTTGTTAAGCGGACTCTTTACAGAAATACACCACCACACTCACCTTAGCCTTCACTGGACATAATTATCCCAACAGCATAGTTCAAAAGCAGATTTCCCAGGCCATCACATCCTCTCCTGGTATTGCTAATCCCTCCAAAAAACAACTTTGGAGCACACCACTTGTCACCTAGTATTATCCTGGTCTTGAATGTGTTAATCAGCTACTTTGACATTGCCATGACTTGCGATGAAACGAGATTCATTGTATCTGAGATTTTGCTCACCACACCTAGAATAGCCTTTCGTCGCCCTCTCAATCTCTGCAATATCATTGTCAGACCTTATGCTCCTTCTACACCCATCTCCCTACCCTGTGGCTCCTACCCCTATGACTGTACCCGCTGTAAGACTTGCCCTATGCTCCCTCCTACCACCACCTATAACTGCCCTGAAACTGGCAAAACATATACTATCAAAGAGAGGGCCACCTGTGAAATGACACATCATATACCAGCTGTTTTGTAAACTCTGTTTGGCCTTCTATATCGGTGTGACTACCACCCAGTTATTAGTCAGGATGAAAGGGCACAGGCAGGGCAACACAATATCCTGTTGCAGCGCATGCTCTACAATATGACAGTCATGACCTGGGTGCCCATTTCACCACACGCACCACTTGGATTCTTCCTCGAAACGCCAGCTTCTCAGAACTCTGCAGTTGGGAACTAGTGCTACACGTGCTTGGTTCTCGCCACCCACCTGGCATGAACTCCTGTCTGAGCGTTTCTTCACAGTAACTACTCCTTTCTTCACTCCATTTTAGCTTTTTACATCTTTCATTTCCTGACCTGTCTATTTTTCGCCGTCCTTACCCCCCCCCCCCTCCCCCCCACCTCTGTTGCATACAATGCATTTAGCTTTTCACTCTTACTAACTTGTGCATGATGTTTTAGTAGTAATCTGTCTTGCATGCTACCCTGTTTCCACCTTTACGCTCTCAGAATTTCACATCTCGTCCTGTGCAGTCACCAACAATCGTTCTTTCCTTCTCATCTCATCTGCTAAGTCTCTCCTGATCCGAGGTTGTGTGTGACTTTTCTGAACTGTACTCCTTTCCCTAAACTTCTCCAGTACTTTTCCTTCCCCTTCAACTCTTCTACCACGAGGAGGAACCACTGACTCCAAAAGCTCACAAAACTTAAGCTTATCCATTTACATTATATTGTCTACTACTAGACTAGATTGTTAATCACAGGCATTGTGACTATTCGATTTCAGCCAGGCTTCCAGAGTCAGTTCAAAGGTAGTGAGTTAGCTGGAAGTTGTTCAGTATAAGTAAGTTAACTGGATTTAAAATAAAGTGATACAAGTTCTACCATTTCCATGGATAACAGGTTGATTAGCAGATACAGCAAGAGAACCCATGGGACTGGTTCACCAAATGTCTCTTTTTTCCTTCACAAGTATGCAATTCCAATAAGGAAAATGATTCTCATTTAATTAAAGTATATTCTTCTTTCATCTCTTCCTCTGTTGCTATCACCAACATTAGTTCTAAATGCAAAATTAAAATGCGGAAGTATGACATTGAGTATCTGAGATCAGGCTTTACTAGCATTCTTTTGATTAATGAGGAATAACCATAGCGTGGTCTTTGTTTGGAGATTTTAGCCAACAATAGCTTGAAGTCTATAAAACTAAAGACACACCTGTGGACAAAACATCCAGATAATTTAAGTATAACCCATAAAAGTTGCGTCATGAGCAGCAACTAAAGGGAAATGTTAGATTCCTCAAAAAACAGGTATCAGTTCCATCTCTAGATGTATCTTACTAAATTGCAAAATCCATACCCCACACGTTAATAGTGAGAAATTGCTTATTCCTGTCAGAATGTACGAAATCAAGCATTGAGGGGGGTTTGGCAAGAGTCTGAAGCCAGCAACACTCTCCAAATGACACCGTGGCTCATGGTATTGATGTTGATGTCTTCATGATAGCCCAAAGTTCACCTTGCAACTTGATAACACTACTGATATAGGGAATCTTTCCCAGCTTCTCATTTTTGTTCGCTACTGTTATGAAAATTAAATGCCCAAGGACTTCCTATTTTGTAAAGCTGTCAAAGGGAATACTGCAGGTGAAGATATTTTCTTTCTTCCGACTTCCTCTTTTGTTGGCAAAAATTTGTCACGGATAGATTGTGTTAGCACATGTACTTGTTGGGTGGCAGTGTTTAATGGAACTAAAAAGTGGTTCATGATGCTGTTTCTCTTTCTGTTAAATCCACAATTACAGGATACACAGGAAGGCACTGGCTTCTAAAGCAGTACAACTGGAACCCAATAGTGTGTTGAACAATGCGGTCATGTAGTAAATTTTGTGAAAGCACAAGCTTAAAACAGTCGGCTATTTCCCATGCTTTGTGAGGAGATGGGTACTCATGATTCAGTTCTACTGCATAGGGAATTTGTTGGGTGTCTCATAGTAAAATTCTTTATCATGTTGTGTAGCTGAAGGATGAACTTTGTCTTTCCTATTGAATAGCAGTCCTACACTTGTGTGGTTCTGTTTCTGAATGAAAAATGCTACTTGGTCAACGTTTTTGAGGAACTGACAGATCTCAACATATCACTTAAAAACATATCACAAAAAAAATCTTTCTAAGAGAGAAAGTGCTTGTGGTGAAGAGAAACTCAGACGGAACAGGTGACTCCAAGATGTTTTCTTGTCTGAATGATTTCATGGAGAGAAAAAAAAAAGGAAAAAAAAGTTGCATGTAAGTAAAACAATTTGAGGGTAAATTTCCAGGATTCTGAACAGAGCATGACTTGATCCACAATCCAATATGATCATAACAGACCAACTGTCAACAGTAGAACTGGAGGAGATAACAGAACTCTGAAGTGGTAGAACCCTTTGAAATGAATGTAAATCAAAGTCTCTGGCAAAGTTTTGATTGTAGACTCAGAATGAATATACCAATTTAGTAAGAAGGCCAGTAGACCTGTTATTACCCTTTGGTTCAACTTACATGTGTGAGTCAACATTTTCTGCAATGGCATTAATCAAGATGAAACATTGTTCTCAACTGTAGCTTACGAGTTGGTGTTTCAAAGATCCACCAAGATTTGATCTTGCTTTCTTCAAAATGTCTAGCACACACATCGCACTAAATATGCAAATGTCGAAAAATTTCTGAATTTTGAACTGGGTGCATTTTTACTCTTGTTTATTGCCGTTTCAGATGATCAGTTTGAGTATACAGAAGAACCCCTCTAATCCGTCACCTTCGGGGCCGGGACCATGGTCGGAACAAAAAAAAGGTCGGATTATCCGAAAAATCTAATATTTATTGGAAAAAATATAAAAAGACATTAAGTACAAATAATTAAACGATTTAAGAATTAAAAGACGTCTACAGTAATATAAAAAGATGTTTTTTACACAGAGTTAAATGATATATTAACTAAAAAACTTCTACACACACTGTAATATGTATTGGTTTTAAAAGGAAAAACGACAAACAAATTATAGTACTGTACTGTACTTAATAACGTATAAACGATGTATACTGTAAACTAAAAAATGTTTATACCACTGTGTATATAAAAAAGGATTTTTATACAAAGAAATAAACTACTGTGTGTATAAACTAAGAAATGATTATACGGTATGCATTGTTTTTACAGTAAAAATGAAAACAAATTACTTGAAAAAGTCAGTGATACATTTTTGTTTTGCAGATGTTACTCTAGATTTAGCTGCAGTGTTGCTCCATTTTTTTATCCACAAAACGTCCATTGGAGTTGAAGTTGGATTCTGTTCAATGTATTGAAGGGCGATGTCAAAAGCGTTTTTTGCGTTGTCTTGTGAAATCCAGGTGAGGGGGTTCGCCTTCGTCGTCCGAGTCCTCATTTACAGTTTCCTGGCTAACAGCGGCAACAATCTGGTCGTCATTGAGCTCTTCAAAAGTGTCACAGTCTTTGTCACATTCATTGATCCACTCTTCAACTTCATTGGCAGGGATGTTCGGCTCCGGAGTTTGTAGATCTTCAACGATTTCTAGTGCGTCGTTGTTTTGCTCATCTTCGGTATGCTCATTTTCATTCATAACTAGTGGCCAAAGCTTACGCCACGAGTTCCGCAGTTTGTCAGGTTTCAGTTCGTCCCATGCTGCAGTGATTGTGTAGATAGCATCTTTGATGTTCAGGGATTTCATTGCCTCAAATAAGTTATGACCTCCTTCAGATTTTTCCAAGATTGAGCTGATATACTTTCTGCGATATCGCCTTTTTAATCATTCGATAACGCCCTGATCCATTGGTTGGATGAGTGAGGTCACATTAGCAGGCAGAAAGAGAGCCTGTACGTCTCCTTTCACCAAATCTTCCTCAGATGGATGTGATGGTGCATTATCCAAAAGCAGTAGAGCACAAACAGGCAGATTTTTTTTGCTTCAAATCTTTTTCGACCGATGGCACAAACTCTTCGAACAACCAGGATTTAGAAAGGTAGCAGCCCATCCAAGCAGAATTTTGATTGTGGTAATAAACTGGCAAGGAAGATAATTTTATATTTTTGAATGCCCTTGGCTTCTTAGATTTGCCAATGACGAACAAGGGGAGCTTGTGAGTACCATCTGCATTGCTACAAGGAATGACTGTTATTCTACCTTTTATAAGTTTTGTTCCTACCACAGTTTCATTTGAAGCTGCGAGCGTTTTTGTTGGCAACATTTTAAAGTTCAGCCCCCTCCCATCGATGTTATACACTTGGCAGGGTAACAGTTCATTTTCTTCTACAATTTCTTGAAACTTAACAGAAAACTCCTTAGCAGCTGCGACATGGACAGATAGTTTTTCACCCGAAATAGAAACAAATTGGACACC
This sequence comes from Schistocerca piceifrons, assembly GCF_021461385.2. Classification (NCBI taxonomy): domain Eukaryota; kingdom Metazoa; phylum Arthropoda; class Insecta; order Orthoptera; family Acrididae; genus Schistocerca; species Schistocerca piceifrons. Next base: position 689,092,105 of record NC_060138.1, read on the forward strand.
ATGACGAGTTTTCCAACGATCAATCCAGCCTTCACTGGCAGCAAATTTACTTTCGGCTTCCTGTTTTTTGTGCAAAACTATCGCTTTTTCTTTGAGAATTGGCCCGGATATTGGAGTTCCTTTCCTTCTTTCTTGACAAAACCACATCCACAATGCATTATCAAGCAGTTCAAGTTTAGGCTTTTTTAATGTTTTGCGATTCTTCAGAGTGTTTTCATAACTGTATAGGATTCAATGTCTTTCCTATTTTTCCTCCAATCCTTAATTGTCGTAACACCCACATTCAGTTCCTTTGCAATTTTTTGGAGCGATTCTCCTTCGTCCAGTCTTTGTAGCACTGCTAATTTTTCATTTAGTGAAAGAGTTACGTGTTTATGTTTGAATCCAGACATGTTGAAAAATAGACAACTGTACACACAATGAATCTACAGTAATAAGTACTGTAGAGAACTCAGAATAAAGCAACGACGACGTTTTTTAATCCAACAAAGGATAAATCTGCACAATAACGTGCAGTATGACAATATGCGCAGCGATAGACACCGCAACAATGGCCCGACAGGCGTCCAGTCAGTGACAAGTCGGCACATGCTCGCGAGCCTGAGCATGGTCGGACTAACCGGAGTGACGGACCATCCAAGGTCGGATTAGAGAGGTTTTACTGTAACAGTTTTTAATGGGTATTTTAATGTCAGTCATCGTTCTGACATTTGCACGTTGTCTTTCAAATATTAAAACATTCTAAATGAGTTAAACACAATATAGACGGAAATAGTTAACCCTTAAATTATATGTAAAAACAATATGTAGTGAAACACACATATTTGCACGTGGTTATTTATGAACTAGTTATAATTTGTGAACACATAGTCTCGTGGCAGTATGAATTAATAAAATCTTTTTGGGCTGCCAGCTATGTCACGTTAATAATTGTTAACATTCACCACCTTTGACTAACACAAATGTATGATAAACTAAAAAAAAAAAAAGTTTAAATCTGATGTGCTCATAGACAACTCTCCAATTGTTATTTTTATTGTTGTAACCAACAGTTGCAATTATTAGACAGTAGTAAGTAGACATCATGGACTGTTTTTGTGCCAAATATAAGTGTTTAGGAAGGAAAGAAAGAAAGAAAGAAAAATAGGGGCGAGAGCAAAATAATTTATGTTTCAAAAGGGGGAGGCATGATTAATAAGTTTGAGAATCCCTGCGCTAGAAGATAAATTTTAATAATCATACTAAAGTGAAGACCATCAATGTGAATGATTAAACCACTATTATGAAGTTCATACTCCCCTATTTGAGTGATATGATTGATATTGATGCAGTTAATTTCATTAAGTAGTGTACAACTTGGGTTATGACAATTAGACTGGGACAACCAGTCCTCCAATACTAAAGTGCGCGTCATTTATGTTGGCGGCCGAGTTTAGGTTCGTTCTGCGCATCTGACGTCACAAAACACAGTCAGCCAATGAACAGAGAACGACGTTGCCAGATCTCGACTGCAGTGCAGAGCATGGACGAGTGTCTTCAGTTTTAGAAACGTTCAGTCATAAATAAAGTAATAGAACAAAAGCAATGTCTTGATAGCAGACTTTCTTTTATAGAAAGATTGGAAAAAGCATTCTTTATACCAATTGCTTCATATTCTATTAATTAATTAAACAAAACAAGCAATAAGACTCCTAATTCAGGCGACAGCAAGGAAAGGTGTTTGTATCAATCTCACGAACCGCTTTTTCGCAATAAAGAACAGCGGTAATTGTTTATTTCCTATTGTTCTTCGATGAAGCGTTAATATTCATAGTCATACCAATGGTGTTTGTCAGTATTTTGCATGACATGTTATAGTTTTCATGGAGTAACGAAAACAGATGAGCTACAATAGCGTAACGGTGAAGGTGTTGTGCCTCTACGTGAAAGGTTAAGAGTTCAATCCTTCTGAGGTGCATAATATTTTCTTTATTTAAAAACAATATTGAAGTGCCATACTTAACGAATTTTATTCGTTTGAATGCAATTTTTCGAAATTTCTAGTGCTTTGTCCCTTCATTAACCCTTTCGCTGCTGCAGGCACGTGCTTTCCGCATTCCGCGCTGTGCGCGATTTTGTCATCACTGCACTGCTCGCCTGTGCAGACACATGGTGTTCCCACTGCTTTGGCACACTTATCATTCGATTTCACAAAAACTATTTGGCCCAAAAATTTGATTTTTACACGTCTTCTTGACTGATACCTTTTCCCCATAAATGACTTAATTTTGTTTCGATGTTCAACGCAGTTATTATGCAGCATTAAATGTAGTAAACCATTGCACGAAATTTTGAAGAGTTTGCAGAGGTAAAAGTCCATAGCGTATACTTTCCGTATGGTCGATTTTAGCTGCCACAGTGCTTAGAATGAAATGTGGACAAGATATCTAAATTTCATATAAAATTTACTGCATAACATCTCATTTAATTTAAGTACCACATAGGTATCGTATGTAATATTGAGAAATATTCCGTCTCTCGCGACTGTAATAAAAGTTTTATTTACACCGGGCGCGTTTGGCTTTATTTTAAAGCACTTCAATCAATGAAAGGTATGGCACATACACAATGGTACTCATGTTCTCTTTCTTGTTTTTGTTCCATAGTCGCAGTTTTACCAATGGTATTGAAATATATTCCTCTTCTGCAACTGTAATAAGCGACTTATTTAGACCAGATGCGTATCTCTCTTTTGAAGCATCTTCAGTGGACAGTATTTTGTCTCCTCCATTGTCAAGTCACCTTTCGTAGTTTTGTGCTACGGTAACACAATATTCAACGTTTGTGTTGGCTGATCAGTGTTTAAGCAAATAAATGTTGTTTGTGTGTGCCACACACAAAAATTATATTTGACATAGCTCAGAGGACTTCACTGATAGACGGTATATTCAAATCCTAATGTTTTTGTAAGTCCACAGTTTTGTTTAAGGTATTTTGTGTACTGCCTTTTGATTGATTGAGGTGCTTTAAAATTAAGCCAAATGTGCCCGGTGTAAATAAAACTTTTAGTACAGTCGCGAAAGATGGAATATTTCTCAACATTACATACGACACCTATGTGGTACTTAAATTAAATGAGATATTGTTATACAGTAAGTTTTATATGAAATTTAGGTATCTTGTCCACATTTCATTCTCAACATTGTGGCAACTAAAATCGAGCATACGGAAAGTATACTCTATGAACTTTTACCTCTGCAAACTCTTCAAAATTTCGTGCAATGGTTAACTATATTTAATGCTGCATAATAGCTGCGTTGAACATCGAAACAAAATTAAGTCATTTATGGGGGGAAGGTATCAGTCAAGAAGATGTGTAAAAATCTAATTTTTGAGCCAAATAGTTTTTGTGGAATCGAATGATAAAGAGTGTCAAAGCAGTCGGAACACCATGTGTCTGCACAGGCGAGCAGTGCAGTGACAAAATCGCGCACAGCGCGGAATGCAGGGAGCACGTCTTTGTAGCAGCGAAAGGGTTAATGCGGCCGTGGTGGATTTACTTCATGTACTGCGTGCTCCCCCCTAAACGTAAGTTTGCGAACTATACTATACTATGGCGCTGCTTCTCTTGGTGCGTGCGTTGTGTGCAACTGGCAACGCAGGAGTCTCCCGCGTCTGGGCGGGCATGCGCGAGCCGCCAAGATAAAAGAATTCAAGTATAGCTGTGTGTATAGGGAGTTTTGCATTGACAGTGACAAGCAGGTTGCAATGTAATGTTCACTAGTGATTGTTTCTTGAATGTAAAAAAAGGCCAATAATGTCACTGCTGTGAACTGCAGCCCAAACAGCTTCACATAAATGGGGATTTTCAGAATCCCAAAATCTCCAGCTTTGTTTGTTCAAAACTCCATTCAGGTGGAAGTGCACTTCATCTGTGAACCAGATGCAGCCAACATAATTCTTCATTATCAATGATTGCAACAGCTCTATATCACACAGTTTGTACAGCAATGGCCTTTGGGTTTTGAATGGGAAAATGTGAGGGCTCTGTCTCACTATTTTCTGTGTGCTGAAACACTTCAAACCAATCTCTGCTGTATGTGTTCACATGGATTTCCTTGGATTTTGTTTAATAATTACAGAAACTGCAGTGACATTTTCAAGAGTAACTGGGATTTCAAGAGTAACTGGAATTTGCATGGGACAAACATCCTTACTGGATCGTGAGCCATGCTGCCCACCTGGTAGATAAAATTGTGTTTGAAAACTGCACCTTGCTAGCATAGGACAGTTTTCTATCTTGACATATTCCAGTACCAGAAACACATCGTTCAATGGAAGACACGATTTCAACCTCTTCCTTCAGTATGCCAACCTCCTTTCACATTTCAAGGGTGGAACTGAACACACTGAGCTATAGCACACTATTTATAGGTACTTCATATTGCAATTACAGTGCAAGCAGTTAGCATTAGCAGTCTCTCGTACAATTTTGAAACTTCTATATAAAATTCTTACAGCTTTCACAGTAAACATACCTTTCATCGCATTCACCTATCATTCTTTGTTTTTGAGATCTTTAATTTAGAAATCAGGAGTTCCTTCACAGACATCCTGTACGTATGAGGTCTGTTCAAAAGATTCTGTAACTCTGTCCACAAAATTTTTCTATGCTTACCTTTTTCTTATTGTGCATGGTCTCCTTCGAAATACTCTCCTTCACAATTGACCACTCCCAATGCCTTTTCCACTTCCACAAGCAGTCTTGGTATGCCTCTTGCTGGATCACATGATGTGCCATCTGCTTATTTTCTTTTATGTCAGTTATTGTTGCAAATAGTCATCCTTTCAGGGCGTTTTAAACTTTGGAAATTAAAAAAAAAAAAATCCGCAGCGGTCAGGTCTGGAGAGTATGGAGGATGAGGCAGCACAGTGATTTTGTTTTTTGTGCAATAGTCAAGCACTAACAGGGATGAATGTGTGGGCGCATTATAATGATGCATGAGCCATGAACTGTCTTGCCACATTTCAAACCATTTCCTTCTCACTTTTTCTCACAGGCACCACAACACATCCCTATTGTACCACTGATTAACAGTTTATCCCTGTGGCACAAATTCATGATGGAACTAATCCTTCAAAGTCAAAGAAAACTATCAGCATAGCTTTCACATTTGACCTGACCTGATGACATTTTTTTGGTCTCTGAGACTCTTTCCTGACCCACTATGAAGACTGAACCTTGATCTCAACATCACAACCGTAGATCCATGTTTCACCATCAGTCATGATTCTCTTAAGGAACATCTCATTCCCATTTGTGTGAGCCAAAAGCTCTTCACAGAGTGTGAGGTGAAAGTCTTTCTGCTCTTGACTCATGAGCCGTGGGGCGAACTTGACAGCAACAAGGTGCATTCCAAGATGCTGTGTTAGGATTTCATGACATAATCCAACTGAAATGTTACATTCTTCTGCAATCTCTCTGACAGTCACTCTTCGATTTGCATGCACAATGTCGTTGACATTCCTGACATGAGCATCATCGGTAGACGTTGAAGAGCCTCCTGAACAAGGGTCATCTTTAACTCCCATCCAGCCATTTTTAAACCAAGTGAAACACTCGTAGCACTGAATACAGCTTAAGCACTCATCACTGTTGGCTTCCTGCATCATTTGCTGCCTCTCTGTAAATGTTTTCTTGCAAAATTGAATGCAGACACGTTGCTCCTCTAACTCTGCCATCTAGAAATTCGCAAACTGTGAGCACAATGCTTTACTCAATACAGCAATGAACAATAACTAACAGACACAACAATGAAACTTCCAGCAGTTATACATTAAACACAGGCATGTACAGGGATGCCAAATGCATTTTGCTCCAACACGCGATTGGCACGAAATTATGAATGTTCCAGAATTTTTTGAACAGACCTCATTCACCATGTCAACATCGTATTTTAACTGTTTGTTTGAAGTGGGAGTTATCTTGCACTTGATATGATTGTGATAGAAATGAGTAAGTTTCCACTGCAAATTTGAAGTTGTATCTTTAAACCCTAAAATTTATTCCACATGCATGTACAGAATGGTATATGCCAGTTTACAAAAGCTGCTGGTAGTCCAGATCTCATTTAAAAGCAGGATGAAAATGAAATACTCAACTACAACTTTATTCATTCAGAGCACAGCTAAAGTGAGACACAGGGCAAGTCAGTTTACTACGTAATTCGTTAAATGGTTGCACTCCTAGGCCTCTAGAGCATGAGCAACATAATTAATGGGATAGCATAAAATGGAAGTTAACAATGGGACCTATATATAGACTTTTTCCCACAGTTTCAAATGCCACTTACCATCCTCCTTTCTTACAAGCTATGGTGTCATCACAGCCACTGAATGACTAAGTCAAAGTTAAAATACTGATCAGACATACACTTTCCAGGAATCAGTTGCTGATGAAATACTCTTGGGTTTTCAGGGAAGTGGCAGTGATGACATTACTGTGTCGTATCTACCTTCTGCAACAACACAAAATCAACCACATCTGGCATTGTTAATGGAAGGTATCAAGGAGTTTAGCATAATATCATTACAGAAAATGAAATTTCCAGCCATTGTTAACAGGTCTGTCCCATCTATTCATACTCATTTTTTAAATTCTATAATAACTTTATTTACAGTTTTACAGCAACACAAAGTGACTAGGAAGGATTTCTTACTTTCCTAAATCAAATATGAAAACATTTGTTACACCATACAAGAAGAGTGTATTCCAGCTATTAAATGATTATGAAAGCATGATAGACATCTCTAGAGCTCTGTACATTAGAGCAACAGAAGAAGCTCAGACTATAACATCACTGAGATAATGGGCATGGTTTTTAATAGACCTTTTGCTTCTAGACTTTCTCGAGTTGTTTCATTTCATAGACAAGTTTATCATACAAAATATAACATATTTGTCTTTAGTACAATCTGGGCTCAATATACAGAAATATATTACATTTGTAGCAAAACAGAAAATTCCCTAATCAATAATCTAAATCTCCCCACCACTAAAAACAAAATATATTCTCATCTTTAATAAATGCAATATTTTTAATAAATCTCTCTTTACAGAAAGCTGTAAACAAGCAGAAGTAAATTAAAGGAGGAACACCCTCCGCACAATAAGAAATGCAATAGCTACAAGCAGAAACCAAACAAGAACAGTCATTCCTCGAGAATCACTACTGGCAGCTGAACTCCTGTCAGAACCAGCCATTTGTTCAGCTGGAATACCTTGCTGGACTAGTTCTGCTGTCGCAACATCTGCTCGGCGCTGTCGCAAAGTACCATCTGCACTCTCGGATGGTTCCTCTCCCTGAGTAATTCAGGAAAATTTCATATTTTCTTCACATCTTACAAACATTATAGAATTCTGATTATTATGTTTAATAATGCCCTAAGAAATCATTTAGTTTCTCATCACAAAATAGACAACTTATCTTAAAATCATATGAACTCTTCCAAAAACTACAAATTTTAACTACAATCTGAACAATTAAGTGGCAAGATAGCATTGCTTCACAAAACACCTTGCAACTAACAACATTTTAATTACATACAGGAAAAAACATTTCCATTAACCAAAGTTACCTTTTACAAGCCACATTTCACATTATAGGTACAGAGCTTACCTTCAGAGCTATTTGCTTTATAAGGTTTGATTCTTCTTTTGTTGGTGGTAAGCATGTTGAATTTGACAAGTGCTCACAAATCTTTCCACAGTTCTGGCACTCCCACTGCTGTGACCTGCAACAATATAATAATGGACCCATTCCATAGCTTTTAATTCAAATTTAAGTTTAAAAACTGTACAAAAGAGTTATTTACATCCTTCAGGAATAGATTTTTGAATCCATAATGGTATCATTATTAACGAATACCTTCCACCTATCGTAAGAGAACACAACAGCATAAAACATTCCAGCAGGGGAGGGGGGAGGGGGGGGGGGGGAGGGAACAAGTCACTTTCTGTAGCAGTATTGAAATAGCTCTAAGTCAGACCTTTATTTAATAACATTTTTCGTAAGGTCTAGTTGGCTGGTCACACTAAGCAAATGACTATCATAATACACCAACTGGTCACCTTGTGTTGCTTGGTTACTAATATATACCAGTTCCATGGAACATAAAGGTGTTGGAAAATTATTTATTGCATGTTAAGTTCCCAATAAAATGTTGTAGAATGTTCAAAAATGTTCTTTCCCACTAAGCTATAACTGAGACTATCACCAAGTAGAAAAGCAATCCTGAAAACTATGAATTTGACACTAATTTCATTTTTTGTTATTATTTTTAAATGTCAATCCCTTCTCACCCTCACAGGCCACATCTAGCAGTAAATGTTACAAGGACTGTCGCCAATGAGCCATGTGACCATGAAAATTATGGATTTAACACTAATAATAGTTGTACACCTGCCCAGTGACAGCCATAAGTTTCTTTACATGAGAGTATTTTGTTTTCACTTAGTAATTTATGTATCTACAACGTTTGGTTGAAAATGTTCCTTGTGTTGCAAAGTTACATACATTGTTAAGTTTCATCCCTGCTCCACACCACTACTCTACAGAAAAGACAGGAAAGTGTATCAACATTGTAAGGGGTCCGTAGGCCCTTACCATAAGTTTGCACTCGGCACAGGTCGATAGGGCAAACAATCGATAGTGTCGGGTTGCGAGAGCGAGGGTAGAGTTGAGTCAGTTCCCAGGTTGCGGGCCGAGCCGTGCGGAGGCCGGTTGCTGTAATACAAGGCTTACCGACAAAGGGAGTGGCCATCACCGCGGTTTAACCCCTTTGTGTTAGAATAATACGGGGAAGTGAAGAAGTATAACTGCGAGCCCTCTCGCCGATATTTTTGGTTTCGCATCTACCGCGCCGGCATCATTTGGATTGCAGTGTTGGATTGTATTAGCATGTGACGATTATGAATAACGAAGAAGCCTGTGCTGAGATTAGCCGTAATTAAATATGTATGACGAAGGCAGTGGCTGTCTCCTTGCTTTCGTGTTTTTGAGACGAATATAGGTTCTTGATTAGTGAAGCTGTGTTGTTGTTCTTCTTGGTACCAGACATTTCATTATTACAGCATTGAGAAGGACAAAATGGAATGTAACAACTCCGTAGCAATCAAATCCGATTGCCAGCCCCATTAGGTACACGGTCACATTAATTAATTATTATTTGGGCTGCTATTCAGATCCCGATCGAGCGGGATACACAATTCGGAGGTGTTACACCCTTGGCTTACCGTGAAAGGAGAAGTGCAATTTTCGGACGAATCGTAAAGAACAATAGGTAATTTTACCTTGCTTAACGCAAGAAAATATTTTTCCAATTTCGGATGAAGACAGAGTATAAACTTTAAAATCGCGACAAGAAACAGTGCATTTTGAACAATACGAAGTAATAGCATCTTACGATTGTGACTAAACTTTTTCCTTGCCATATTAGATAAGAATAACAGTGTTGATAAACTGTGTTGTAATGTGCAAACGCGTAAATCCACACGAAAAACTGTGAAAAGTGAACACTAAAGAAAGACACGTGTGAACATTACTATAGCAAAACGAACTAAGAATTAGTCACGAAAGCCTTAAAGAAGTATTTAGTGGTAATATTTTGACTGAAATTGCTTTTTGAATAGTGAAAATCGGACAGCTTCATGTGGACCCATAAACTGTTATACGGACGACAATGTATTGTGGCGACGCAATTATTGAGTGACGTCACGCAGACCCGTGTAGCAGCTGCGCCAAAGAGCTTCGATCTGCCAGGTGATTTTACACGTCATCCCAACTACCTGTGCAAGGAGTAGTTCAAGCACAGACGCACTACACCGACGGTCTTCAGCGCGACTTCGAGACACCGAGCGCCGACCCAGCATCTAGCGGCCGAACTACAAACTACGCCCGTCTGCAGCGCCACGGAGCGACCGATGGAGAACTACGACGACTCGCCACAGATCTTCAGCGCGACTTCACACGGCTCTGGCGGCAGTACAGCGCCACGCCCACTTCAAACGTCAAAACATCGCGACTCGTGGTAACGTCAGTTGGTGAGTGAAGACGACTGGTTGACATAACATTAAATTGTAGTGTGCAGTCTTCGCGGTAAATAAACATTTGTAAACTGAGTTTCGCGTTAGGAAAAGTGCCCAATTACAGTAATTTCCGAAAAGTTTGCGAAACATACTCTGAAATATAGCATACTTATTTATGCATACTGCGTTGTCTAAATGGTAATTATACAGATATGCTCATTGTTTTTGGGGATTTTACATTTATAGATTGTATGAGTGGTGTGATTTATCTTATTTAGAACATTTTACATAAGCTGTGTATGTGAGAATTGATATTTGAAGTTATTAGGTTTTGAGAGTTGTTATGTTCGGTATTCATACATATTGTATAAATTTTGGGATTAACTGAAGATACTGCAGTTACTGTTTGATTAGTTTCATGGTAATGAGGAGTGTTTTGGGTTACTAGAGGTTATTTTATATTACTTGCCTGTGCATTAAAAATAAACCAAACATGTCTACTGAAGATAAGCAAGTTTGTGAGGCAGTAGTTGAAAGGAAAGGGATAGGACAGGAAGACGGAGATGATTCAGGAATCAGTGGTTATGGATTGTCATTAGAAAGCCCATTAGCACATTCAACTAGTTACCCCGAGACACCGGGACGAACGACGAGAGATAAGCCAGTTTCAGAGGATGCCGATAGGTGGTCGATGTTGGTAGACTTGATAAAGAGGAGGAGGATATTAGTGTTTAACGTCCCGTCGACAACGAGGTCATTAGAGACGGAGCGCAAGCTCGTGTTAGGGAAGGATGGGGAAGGAAATCGGCCGTGCCCTTTCAAAGGAACCATCCCGGCATTTGCCTGAAGCGATTTAGGGAAATCACGGAAAACCTAAATCAGGATGGCCGGAGACGGGATTGAACCGTCGTCCTCCCGAATGCGAGTCCAGTGTGCTAACCACTGCGCCACCTCGCTCGGTAGGCTTGATAAAGAAAACTAACGCATCATTAGAGAAAGGTCTCAGAGAATCATTAAAGGAAGGTTTACAAGAAAATAAAGCATCATTAGAGAAAGGTTTACAAGAAACAAGAGAAGAAGGAAGAATATTCCGAGAATCATTAGAGAAAGGTTTACAAGAAACAAGAGAAGAGGGAAGAATATTCCGAGAATCATTAGAGAAGGGTTTACAAGACATCAAAACGTCGCAGATGATGATGGAATGTAATCTGAAGACAGAAATGCAGGAGTTACAAGAACGATTGAAGATGGACTTCGACGAGAGAGAGAGTAAGCTACAGAAGAATATAGACCAAATCCAGGGAGACGTGGAGAAGATGGAAGGAAAGTTAACAAAAAAGATGGAAGACGATATTGAAGAAACGAAAGCCGAATTGGGAGAAAGAATCAACGAAGTGGAAACAAATTGCAATCATCGAATCGCCAAGGTGATGCAGATGCAGAAACAATGCAATGATGCGGTTAAGGGGATAGGAGATAGGCAAAACCAACTGGCTGTCAATCTGAGAAATGCTATAGCCGTGCAATGAGAAGAGGATAACAAGAGGGTTGCAATGGGGGTCAGGCAATTACAACAGGGAGTGCAGCAATTGGAGAGCAAGACAGAAGAAATTGATAAACGAATTAGCAATGCCACTTTAACCGTTACCTTGATGAGCAGTGATAATCGGTACGTCCAAAATAATACAGGGCAGAAATTTAGACCGAAAGGAGGGTTGCACCCAATGATATTTATGAAATGGTTAAAAGGAGTTTTCCCAGCACATCTTAAAGACTCAGACAAGATTCAATTTGCAATAGATAGAATGGAAGGTGAGGCCTTCACTTGGGGAGTCAGGAAGAAGGAAGGGACTACTAGTTATGATCAGTTTGAAGAGGAATTCTTGAAGAAATACTGGTCCAAAAGTCATCAGTGTGCAGCAATTGAGGACCTACTCCACCGCAAGTCACTTAGTACATGGAGAGGAACGTTGAGAGAGTTTGCCGAACATTTGTGGGAATTGAACGAGACCTTGGAACAACCCCTGAGTGATGACGTAATGATATCAGCGATAAAAAGAAGAATGAGCCGGAGAATGCAAGAAACTGTATCCGGGAGCCTAATTAAAGATAGGGAGGCCTTGATGGAAATACTGGAACAGTTGGAATCTGTCCGATCACAGGAACACAATCAAGCTAATGATCAAAACCGAGGGGGAAGTAATGACCCAAGGAATCATTTTGGTAATTCGTCTAATTATGGAGGAAGAGGTGGTGTCCATAGGTACAGGAACCATGGTGGTGAACGGCAATGGAGAAATGATTGGAGAAGGAGTGAAGAACCAAGAGATCATGAGAGAGGATGGGATAGGCGAATGAATGACACAGTGCATATAGAAGAGGTGGAGAGACCGGAAAACTGAATGACACTCCAGATGAGGTCCGGTCAGGAGTGAGAGCTACAAGGACCAGAGTAAACCTACTAAGACACGACAATGGTGGAGATCTGAGAGAAGATCTACTAGAGGAAAGAAGTAGGATTCCCAAAGAACCCATACTACCCATGATAAGGATCAAGCTATGTGGACTGAATAACGAGGCGTTAGTCGATACAGGAAGTGAAGCATGTGCAGTGTCCAAGAGGTTATATGAACAGGTACTAAAAGCAAACATTAGCTTGCCTAGTTTCCCGGTGAGTGGAGTGAGAATTGTGAACGCGTTGGGTGCAAGGAGTAAACCTATTACAGAACAAGTGTTGATTACCTTCGAGATAGAGGGAGAAGAATACAAAGCAACATTTTTGGTGGTGGCCGGATTGAACACATCAATTATTTTAGGGATAGATTGGTTGAATGAAGTTGATGCAGTAGTGAGTTTTGATGAAGGTACTATCAAGGTCAAAGGAAGAAAGGGAGAAGAGAAGAGGTTAAAGTTTGCTGAGGGGAGTGCAATCGAAGAAGAGGAGGAATTCAGAAGGATAAATTTGTGTCATGAAGAGGAACCCACCATGGGATTCGGGGAAGAGGAACTAGAAGAAGAAGTGTTGATATACCTTGAGGGATTAGCACAAGAGAATAGACATAAAGAGGATAAGATCAATAAAAAGTTGGAGGAGATGACACACCTAGATGAGGGGACTAAGAGGAAATTAGCCACAGTATTATACAGGCATTGTAAGGTATTTTCTCAACGGCCAGGTATCATGAAAGGGGTGGAGTGTAAACTAAAGATAAAGAACCATAAACCGTTCAATATAAAACAGTATTCCATTCCCCAGGTGAAACGAAGAGCAGTAGATGAAGAGATACAGAGGATGATGGACCTTGGTGTTATAGAAAGGGCCAACAGTCAATATAACAACCCCCTATTTGTCGTTGATAAGAAGGATGGAAAGGTGAGGATAGTTTTGGATGCGCGAACAGTGAACAAAATCATCGAGCCGGAGCGGGACAAACCTGAGACTATAGAAGAACTGATTCAAAAATTCCGAGGAGCAAAGGTGCTTAGTAACATCGACTTAACTGCTGGTTACTGGCAAATATCATTGGCCACAGAGTCCCGCCAGTATACAGCATTTACTTATTGAGGGAGGTGCTATCAATTTAGAGTGTTGCCATTTGGGCTTAATGTGTCAGTGTCTGAATACATAAGAGCGATGGATAAGATACTAGGCGAGGAGTTACTTAAAAAGGTCACCGTCTACGTGGATGACCTCTTGATAGCAAGCGAATCATGGGAAGAACATTTGAATAGATTGGATGCAATCTTGGCAGCTTTTGAAAGCGCAGGGGTAACTGTAAACCTGGACAAGTCGGACTTTGGCAAATCAAAGATAAAATTCCTGGGCCATATAATATCCGAGGAGGGTATCTATCCTGATCCTAGTAAAATGGAGGCTATTAGGAATTTTCCGACCCCCCATAGTAAGAAGCAGTTGCAAGCATTCTTTGGGGTTTGTGAGTTTTATAGAAAATTTGTCAAAGGATCTATACTTAATGCCCTGAGTATGAGGGGATTGACCAAGGCGAGGATGCCATGGCATTGGAGTGCAGAGTGCCAAACCGAGTTTGAGGATATCAAGGAAGCACTATATAGTGCAGACATACTGTACCACCCGGATTTTTCCAAGGATTTTTATTTAGGAGCAGACAGCTCTGACTATGGACTAGGAATACATTTGTACCAAATGGAGAGGAGCGGAAATGGTGAGAGTATAAGAACAATAGCGTTCGGTAGCAGAAGTTTAAATGCTTGGGAGAGGAAATATTCGATTACTGAAAGGGAGGCATTGGCAATTGTGTGGGGGTTTAAGCGTTTCTGGTATTATTTGGCCGGGAGGCATGTGAAAGTAGTGACTGGACCATAAGGCCCTTACATTTCTGACTACAAGCAAGCTGAGGCATAGCAGACTAACGCGATGGGCCCTGGCATTACAGGACTATGACTTCGAGATAATTTATGAACCAGGAGCAACACATATAATACCTGATGCTTTATCAAGATTACCAGCTGACTCGAGAGGAATGTTGGTGGACAAGCCAGAAGGAGAAGGAGTTAGAATTAACCTGATGAAGGGAGTACAGTATGAAGAATTCATAAGGAAGTTCCTAAAGAATGTGCGCAGGGAACAGAACGAGGACGAGAAATTAAAGACAATTAAAACCAAATACAGGTGTGCAGGAGAGGAAAGAATTCGCACATTTTATTATATTCATAGTGGGATACTTTATAAAAGAAACAAGGAGAGTGAGGAGAACTGAAAACTCTGTGTGCCTGAGCATGTGGTAGAAAAATTAATTTGGTATACGCACTATAGTAATGCGCATTATGGACCGAAGAAGTGTCTGGAAAAGTTGAAGTTAGATTGTGCATTCAACAACATGGGAAGGCGTATACGTAAGATACTGAGTACATGTGACACCTGTCAAAAATCTAAAACGACTACAGTACAGCATAAAGGATATATGCATCCAATTGTACCAACAGCAATTAAGGACATAGTTGCAGTGGATCTCTTTGGGCCACTTCCTGCCTCACGAGGGAATTACACACAAATCTTAGTAGTGGAAGAACTGGTTTCCAAGTACATAAAATTTTACCCGTTGAAGAAAGCCACTAGTAGAGAATCATTAACCATTTTGAGAAAGACTATTTTCAAAAGGTGTGTATTCCTAAGCGAATTTTGAGTCATAATGGGTCACAATTTAGGTCAAAGGAGTGGACAGAGATGCTAAATGAGCACAGAATAGAGCAAATTGCCATTTCTAGGTATAGGCCAGCTTCTAACCCAGCAGAACGAACAATGAAGGAATTGAACCATTTATGCCGAACATAATCATAGGAAGCATGGTTCATGGAAAGAATATCTGGAAGAATTTGAGCGGGTCAGGAATAACCTCCCACATGATTCTACAGGGTTTGCACCATGTGAAGTATTGCTCAATCAAGAACCCGACAGTATTTTTCGTGAGTTGTTAGTCTACGCACCAGGAATTTCATTGACTTGGGAAAGGAAATTGGAGCTAGTGGAATTAAGTATGAAGGAGAAGGCTAGGAAAAGACAGGAAAGACACGACAAGCTAGTGAAACCGATAACTTACCGAGTGGGAGACTTGGTACTAGTAAAGGTTCGTGCAAAATCAAAGAAAATAAACTCTGAAATACACAAATTCAATCACGTTTATAAGGGACCATACAGTATTATAAAAATTGGTCATCCTAACATGGTGGAGTTGGAATATGCACGGACAAACAGAGTGCATGGTAAGGAACATGTGGAAAACATAAAAAGGTACTACTCACACGAGAACAGGGATAACCCAGATGAGGAAGGGGAACTCGATTAGGGCGAATGTCTGAAATAAGAGTGTTCAAGCTCCTTGATGTAGTTGGGTAAGACATGTTTAGAACATTTAGCTGTTAAACGGACATTTGGAAAAGGAGAATGTTTATTTGCATTGTGTTTTCTGTTGTATTATAACTAGAACTTCATATTTCATATCAACGATTACCTGAGAATGGGTGTGAAAACCCGTAACAATTAATTTGCAATATAATAATTCATATGTCATGTGTTTACGTAATAATTTTTGATTGTATGTTGTGTGTTTCATTCAATATGGACTATAGAGGATTATTGCTGCTTGATAAAAAAAATTGTAATTTGGACAATGCCATGTTTATGAGATGTAATAACCTTTTGTAGAAATTATTGTGGAGGTAGCCCACTACCGGAGTCGAGGGATTATTTGGTGAATTGTAATTTCATTTATTATTTACACTCTGTTTTGTTCAGATGTAGCAGTGTTTAATTCCCTTGCCGATTCTTTTACGCCGGAGGTTCCAAAGAAGTTTTCGAGGGCGGGGATGTAAGGGGTCCGTAGGCCCTTACCATAAGTTTGCACTCGGCACAGGTTGATAGGGCAAACAATCGATAGTGTCGGGTTGCGAGAGCGAGGGTGGAGTTGAGTCAGTTCCCAGGTTGCGGGCCGAGCCGTGCGGAGGCCGGTTGCTGTAATACAAGACTTACCGACAAAGGGAGTGACCATCGCCGCGGTTTAACCCCTTTGTGTTAGAATAATACGGGGAAGTGAAGAAGTATAACTGCAGAGTGATCAGTGATATTCTGTGCCGATATTTTTGGTTTCGCGTCTACTGCGCCGGCATCATTTGGATTGCAGTGTTGGATTGTATTAGCGTGAGACGATTATGAATAACGAAGAAGCCTCTGCTGAGATTAGCCGTAATTAAATATGTATGACGAAGGCAGTGGCTGTCTCCTTGTTTGTGTGTTTTTGAGACGAATATAGGTTCTTGATTAGTGAAGCTGTGTTGTTGTTCTTCTTGGTACCAGACATTTCATTATTACAGCATTGAGAAGGACAAAATGGAATGTAACAACTCCGTAGCAGTCAAATCCGATTGCCAGCCCCATTAGGTACACGGTCACATTAATTAATTATTATTTGGGCTGCTATTCAGATCCCGATCGAGCGGGATACGTAAATCGGACTTGTTACAACATGACAGCAACTGAAATGAATCAGTTCACATCTAGCTGGAGTTATATAAATGCCAAAATACAGAATGCACCTGGTTAATTCTACTCGTTATGAACCTACTGTATGCAGAATGTCTTGGAGGCTGATTTTATAAATGGAGGAACTACTTGCACATGGATAATAATGGTAACATCATTCCAAGAGAACATGGAGATTATGTCAAGCTGTTCAAAATTAGGTCATTAATGGAAACTCTGAGAAAGTTTATGCTGATCAGGCCAGAGGAGTACAACTCCTTAGATGACAAAAGGACATGGTCGTGAGTCAGGTTGAAAATTTGATTAACATCAGAACCAGAGTCTATTTACTGATAATTAGTTTTCTTGAGATAACCTGGGAGAGCCCACTGAAAATATCACACAGTGGCCTATTAATGCTAAGCAGTATACAGACATCCTTTGGCTTACAACTGTGAAAGACTAGATATATTGCAGGTTTCTATTTTTGCAGTCAATATTATACAGTCCCAATAATGCCATTTGTAATCATACAATGGAAAATCCAGGATGAAAAGTAACAATATTATGAAAAAAATAGATGCTGAGTCGCAGATAAGCACAACACAAAGACTGTCAGAATGTGAGCCTCCGGCCAACTAGGCCTTTGTCATAAATAAAACACATTCACACACCCACAAACAACCACAGGTTCTGGCTTCAGTATCCAGAGATTGTGGTCATGTGTTGTCTATTTCTGATGAAGGCCTAATAGGCCAAAAGCTCACTTTCTGACAGTCTTTCTGTTTGGCCTATTTGCAACTCAGCATCTCTGCTACAAGGTGCATAGAAACTACCCTTTTAACAATTGTAATCATTTTAGATTTTTAAAACTGAAATGTATTTTTATGATTAATATATTCCCATATATTTTAGGTTTTTTCCTCTCTTTAATCTTCCACTATGTGTGCCAATACACCAAAGTTTTCCTATAACTAGCTAAAACCCAGTCCCACATACTGTTCCTGCATTGTGTTGCCTGAAACCCCCCCCCCCCCCCCCAAATTGCCAGACCATTACATTACCCATCAACTAAACTCATCCTTCTACAATGACCTCTATCTATTCAAATCTTTAGCAGTCTGCAGCCCACACCAACATCTGCTGCATCCATAAAATCCTCTTGCTCTGCAATCTCCATTTCCTGCATCCCACCTCCAAGACCGAAATCCTTGCAGTATGCACAATGCCATCTCGATCTATTCACCTCATAGTCTTGCCTTGGACTATCACTAACAACCACTACTACAAGAACCTCCATTATGTCAAAGCAGTAGGTGTATCAAAACAAAATGTCCAGACACTCTGCGACCAAAATGGTACTGAAACAGAGGATGACAGACTAGAGGCCGAAATACTAAATGTCTTTTTCCAAAGCTGTTTCACAGAGTAGTGAACTGTAGTTCCTTCTCTAGATTGTCACACACATTACAAAATGGTAGATACCGAAATAGATGACAGAGGGATAGAAACACAATTAAAATTGCTCAAAAGAGGAAAGGCTGCTGGACCTGATGGGATAACAGTTCGATTTTACACAGAGTATGCGAAGCAACTGGCCCCCCCTTCTTGCAGCGATGTACCGTAAGTCTCTAGAACAGCGTAGCATTCCAAAAGATTGGAAAAGGGCACAGGTCATCCCCGTTTTCAAGAAGGGACTTTGAACAGATATGCAGAACTATAGACCTATATCTCTAATTTCGATCAGTTGTAGAATTTTGGACACGTATTATGTTCAAGTATAATGACTTTTCTGGAGACTAGAAATCTACTCTGTAGGAATCAGCAAGGGTTTCGAAAAAGACGATCGTGTGAAACCCAGCTCGCGCTATTCGTCCATGAGACTCGGAGGGCCATAGACACGAGTTCCCAGGTAGATGCCGTGTTTCTTGACTTCCGCAAGGCGTTTGATACAGTTCCTCACAGTCGTTTAATTAACAAAGTAAGAGCATATGGACTATCAGACCAATTGTGTGACTGGATTGAAGAGTTCCTAGATAACAGAACACAGCATGTCATTCTCAATGGAGAGAAGTCTTCCTAAGTAAGAGTGAATTCAGGTGTGCCGCAGGGGAGTGTTGTAGGACCGTTGCTATTCACAATATATATAAATGACTGGGTGGATAACATTGGAAGTTTACTGAGGCTTTTTGCGGATGACGCTGTAGTATATCAAGAGGTTGTAACAACAGAAAATTGTACTGAAATGCAGGAGGATCTGCAACGAATTGACACATGGTGCAGGGAATGGCAATTGAATCTCAATGTAGACAAGTGTAATGTGCTGCGAATAAATAGAAAGAAGGATCCTTTATCATTTTGCTACAATATAGGTCAGCAACTGGAAGCAGTTAATTCCATAAATTATCTGGGAGTAGGCATTAGGAGTGATTTAAAATGGAATGA
This sequence comes from Schistocerca piceifrons, assembly GCF_021461385.2. Lineage (NCBI taxonomy): Eukaryota > Metazoa > Arthropoda > Insecta > Orthoptera > Acrididae > Schistocerca > Schistocerca piceifrons. The sequence goes on from NC_060138.1 coordinate 689,111,613, forward strand.
CCATATAAAATTAATCGTTGGTAAAGCAGATGCCAGACTGAGATTCATTGGAAGAATCCTAAGGAAATGCAGTCCGAAAACAAAGGAAGTAGGTTACAGTACACTTGTTCGCCCACTGCTTGAATACTGCTCATCGGTGTCTGTTTCGGGCCAGAAATGGTTGACAGAAGAGAGAGAGAAGACCCAACAGAGAGCAGCGCGCTTCATTACAGGATCATTTAGTAATCGCGAAAGCGTTATTAAGGAGATGAGAGATAAACTCCAGTGGAAGACTCTGGAAGAGAGATGCTCAGTAGCTCGGTATGGGCTTTTGTTGAAGTTTCGAGAACATACCTCCATGTACAATACGAGACTGGAATAGGAGGGAGAACCGACAGAGGTACTCAAGGTACTCTCCGCCACACATCGTCAGGTGACTTGCAGAGTATGGATGTAGAAACAACCCAAACTTTCCCCTTATCAATCACAAAACCCTGCCTGCAGACCTACTACATCTATCACACCCACACAAGCTCGCTCTCATCACCTTACAGAACTCAGAGTCCAAACAGGCCCACAACAAAGTGTTGAATCTGTCTTCCACAAGCTTCTGTCCCACGAAAGTATCAGTCCTTTATAAAAGGCTCACCTTTTGGCCCACTCACAAATTTCTGCTGTGCTTCTTAAAGAACTTCTTTGCGTCTTCCAGTTCCTACAACGGAAACACTTCATTACAACCAACCCTACCAATCATTCTCTACCAAAAACCAATATCGAACCTGACTTAGTCAATTTACACATCCGTGTAGCCATGATCCACCTCCACTTCTCTTGAATTGTCCTTTGATAACTTTCCATACCTTCTCAAGTTCAAATCTTGCCGTATCTTCATTCACTAGATCCCCCCAACAAGTAAACCAACCTCACAGCAACAGAAAGAACCACATTCCACCACCTAAAAACTATTCCCGACCTTACAACACTATCTGCTGACAAAGGCTCCACCACTGTGTCTATTAACCACAGGGATTAGCTGGCTGAGGGGCTCCTCCAGTTATCAGGTACACCACCTACAAGCCCTGACATAATGAACCCATTCCAGAAATACAGCATGATCTCCAGCCCTCCTCAAACTCCCAAGTTCATTCCAGAAACTCTCCCCTGAATCCATCTCCCTCCTCATCGCCTTTATTCCCTGGAATCGTACCTACTACATGCTTCCTAAAATACATATACCCTATGACCCAGGATGTCCACCTGCTGCTTGACTTTCCTCCCACACTTAGAGAATCTCTGCCCTTGTGGACCAACACCTTCTGCCTATCACCAGAACCTACTTTCCTATATGAAAGACACTAACCATTACATCTACCTAAGCTCAACATTTCCTGTCCCTTTATCACCTGGCAACCTGCTTGTCACTGTCGCAAACCTCCCTATGCTCAAACCTCCCCAATGCCCATGGTCTTTCCTTTACTGAACACTACCTCTTTCAGTGCAAACTGACAACAAATATACAACCTTCTGCCAGGTCACCTGGACCAACTATATCCTTACCCACAATTAATTCTCCTTTGAAGGCGTCAGCTGCAAACAAATTCATGGCACAGCAATGGATACCTTCATGACCCCACCCTATGCCAACCTATTCATGAGCCACCCAGAGGAATCCTTTCTAGCCACCTAGAATCCCACACTCCTCACTTGAGTCACATTAACTGATGGCATCTTCATGACCTGGACTAACGGGGATAATAAGCGCCATTTTAATACAGAAATATTTCTTCACATTTCTGTCTTGGTGGCGAGTCTAAGGAGTTGGAGGACTTGACAGCTCTATGATATACTGGAGAGGGTGGGAAGTTAACTGGCTACTGAACTCATTTTATAACTTTACTACCTTACTGCTCGCTGCTATGCTCATGTGGACTATGGTCTGCACAGATGTTTTTCTTTTCCTTCAATAGAAATTTTATGTTGTTCACAAATTGTAACACCGTCTAAACTTTTCACACTAATTAAGACAATAGAAACAGTCTTTTCTGAATGTACTTATGACCAAAAAGCTATTCTGGTAATGGAGTCCTAGGTATTTTGTTGATCATGGCTTGTGTGTTCTCGTGGTGATATTTCCACAGAAATTTTTGTCCCCTAACTCATATTTCTTTGTATCTAACCAAGAAGTGAAATATCAGTTTTCATAGATTATGCTTTACATTTTTTTTAAATATAAAACTTTTCATTCTCTATTTCACTGCTTTGGGGAGTTGATTTTTCAAAAAAATTGAAAAACGTATTTTTTTTATTTCTAACCGAGAAGTCAAATACCAATTTCCATAGATGTAGCTTTAAAAATGATTTGGTATTTCTTTAATAATGATTTATTTTCAAAACGATATCCAACCACTAATGGTTGAATTACCAAAAATGCTGACACATATTTGTTATTTATAACTGAGAAAACAACTATCAATTTTCCTAGCTCAAGCTACAAAATTGCCTTAATAGCAACATTTTTCAAAAAGCCTTTCATCCCCTATTTCACCCCCCTTAGGAGTAGAATTTTGAACAATACCTTCTTAAAAGATGCCTACTGTATAAAATCCACACCTTATCCAAATTTCAAATTTATATTCTTTATTTCAGTTTCTATTCTTAGCACTTTGTTCTGGACGATGATGAATCAGGCCCTATTTCACCCCCTTGGGGGCTCAATTTTCAAAAATAGTGTAATGTGTATCTTTTTTATTTCTAACAGAGAAGCAAACTACAAATTTTCATAGGTTTTGCTTACAAATGGTTGCATAATAAAACATTTCTATAAAAAATTTCATCCTCTATTTCATCCCCATAGGAACTGAATTTCATGAAACAGATATTTCATATATTTCTAATTGAGGAGCCAAATTCAAGTTTTCATGCTTTCATAATGAAATATTCTCATGAAACATTTCATCTCCTATTTCACTTCCTTAGGGGTTGAATTTCCAAAAAACCGAAACTTTTTTTTTTTTTTAATTATAAAGAATGTAGCAACCAGTAGCGGAAACATAATTTATTTATGCATGTTTCCGCGACTGGTTGCTACATTCTTTATAATTTTATATTCCATAGTCGCTGCACAGAAAGGGAACCTTATGGAGTCCAACATTCAGCAATTTTTTTTTTTTTTATTTGTAACCGAGAAGCTAAATAGCAGTTTTCACACATGTAGCTTTAAAAATACTTTAGCAGCTTGTTAATACTGATTTACATTTTTTAAAATTTCCCCCCACTATTTCATCTCCATAGGGATTAAATTTCCAAAAATGCTGAAACATGCATTTCTTTATTTCTCACCAATTAACCAAATACCAATTTTTATAGGTCTAGTTTGAAAAATCCCTCAGTAGGAACATATTTTTAAAAAACTTTTCATCCCTCATTTCACCTCCTTGGGGTTGGAATTAAAAAAATCCCTTCTGAAACAATGCCAACAGTATATGATTAACATCCTCTGCAAATTTCAAGTTTCTATTCTTAGTGGTTTCGGATGGGTGATAAGTCAGTGAGTGAGTCAGTCATTCAGGACATTGCCTTTTATGTATAGAGATTAATACTAAACAAAAAGTATCATGGAACCCAGAGCATTTCATTCCTTATAACGGTAGAATTAATTACGCAACTAGCTGTTTGCAGCCATGCATTGCTGTGGCTCATCTGACTAAATAGGAAAGAAAGGAAAGAGAAACCCCATGTTTCTAATATGTATGGGAATTGAACATACATCCTAATCTTCTCTCTCTCTCTCTCTCTCTCTCTCTCTCTCTCTCTCTCTCTCTCTCTCTCTCTCTGCCCATCATCTCCTCTCCTTCTCTTTGTACATCACCTCCTCCTCTCTTTCTCCATCGAGTCTTGTGTAAACATTTAAAGTTAATTAGTCAAGAACTTTTCAAGATTTTTGATAATAATCTTTACCCTTATAAATTACATATTTATTTGTATACTACATATGTTAAAATTAGGTATATAAAAACAGATGCATATTCTAATGCAGTATTGTGTCAAAATTTCCAAGCGATCAGAGATTTACAATTTTGTACAAATGAACCTTTACATTTTTACTGATTTTCCCCTATAATTACTACATACATATTTATGTAGTATATGTGGTGCTACAGTAGGTATGTAAAGACACACACATATTTGAATGCAATGTTGTGTCAAAATTTCAAAGCAACCGGTGAGGAAATTATGGAGATTTAACAGGAGTATGAAAGATGATGTGGGTATAAAATGTAGAATTGTTTTTCTTTTTATATACAAAAATTGTTGTTGGAGTTTTCTCTTTAATCTGATGTATGTTTCACTGATTTTAGAAGACTATTTTTAATTTATTTGAAATAATGTATTGTACAAGTAATTTCTACAGGTTCCATGAGCACTTTTTCAGTTATGACAAGATCTCTCACGAACTATTTGCTCTAGAAGGTGGTGATTTATGTTGATTTAAAGTAAGCATTCTGCTGCATAGGTTGGCTGCATTGGTTGCTCTGATATCACTTTCTATCTGTGATATAGCACATGGGAGCACTCACATTTTGTAAGTTGTGCTATACCTTTTGTTGTGTATATTTGGACTTGTTGCTCCTTGAGCTGTGTTTCTCTCTTTAATATGATTCCATCAAAGGAAATATTTAAGAAGAGACGGAATAATAAGGGAAACAAATTCTACAGAAATATGTCCAGGTGGAAGTTTGCATTCAGAGACTGAGGTTAGGGCAAGCAACAACGAACAAAGTTCTACACCACTGAGTGCTTCCAAGAAGAAGCTTGTGAACTGTAATCAAGTGTACAGTGAAGCCAGTGCCAGTGATATCAGTTAAATATTCGATTTAAGTGTACTAAAAACAATCTTTAATCAAATTGCATGCTGTCATCGCATCATTTGTGTGTGTTCTCAATGCCCGCACGGATGGCCCTGCTCCATGTCAGTGGTTCCTACCACCACCACTAAGGACACTGATTATGATTTCGGGTAGCAATTCAAAACCAATAATCCACAAATAAAAAGTAACAACTTATATGTGACCATGTCTGTGTTTGCTAAATGAAAGGTTTAGTTCTTAGTTTGGAAGTCTCTTGTTTGAGTGTTGAGAGTAAGAAAGAATTTTGGATAGCTGAAGAAAGTAAAAACAATAACCTTTCTGAGACAAATGTTAGAACAGCCCAGTATTCGTTAAGTGGGATTTGGGGAAGAGCCTAAAAACCACATCCACACTGGCCAGCACACTGACCCTCAATCATTAACCAGCCAGGAGGATTCGATCTGGGGCCATTGCAACTCCTCATCCTGGAAGCAGCTCTTTAACACATATGGCTATCAAAGCAGATAGATTTCCTGGGGGCATGTTGTAGGTGATATATCTGAAGCAGAGTTCAGTACACAGCCCACACCTGAAGGTCCATGCTAGTTGAGTCGGTGGTATCAATGGCATAGCTGTTGGCACTCCACCTGCCTCAGAAGCCATCTTGTTCTGTTTGTTGAACACGTCATCCTTCATTTTTTATCACACAGAGAGAGGGTCCTTTTGCTTTGTTGAGAACGCAGCCACAGTCATGGTTCATCAGTTGGGCATTGGTTCATATTTTGATCTTGTATATCCCAGCATTACACAGTCCGAGTTCATCCTCGACATTCACTTGCAGTACCCTAGTTTTAGGAGGAAACATCCGTTCTTCCCTGATAAAGTGCCATTGTGAGGGACAAAGGCTGTGGCCTCATTTTTCTGCTATTCTCCTGTCAGGGCTCTTTGGATGTGCAAATCATTCTATTTTTCCAGAATTTTTTTCCATTATTATATTCATGGCAGTAATTTTCAGCAACTGTAGTATATATTTTTTCGGGATGAAATTCAGTAGTCAGTTCCAAATACAGGGTGTTTCAAAAATGACCGGTATATTTGAAACGGCAATAAAAACCAAACGAGCAGCGATAGAAATACACCGTTTGTTGCAATATGCTTGGGACAACAGTACATTTTCAGGCAGACAAACTTTCGAAATTACAGTAGTTACAATTTTCAACAACAGATGGCGCTGCGGTCTGGGAAACTCTATAGTACGATATTTTCCACATATCCACCATGCGTAGCAATAACATGGCGTAGTCTCTGAATGAAATTACCCGAAACCTTTGACAACATGTCTGGCGGAATGGCTTCACATGCAGATGAGATGTACTGCTTCAGCTGTTCAATTGTTTCTGGATTCTGCCGGTACACCTGGTCTTTCAAGTGTCCCCATAGAAAGAAGTCACAGGGGTTCACGTCTGGCGAATAGGGAGGCCATTCCACGCCGCCTCCTGTATGTTTCGGATAGCCCAAAGCAATCACACGATCATCGAAATATTCATTCAGGAAATTAAAGACGTCGGCCGTACGATGTGGCCGGGCACCATCTTGCATAAACCATGAGGCGTTCGCAGTGTCATCTAAGGCAGTTTGTACCGCCACAAATTCACGAAGAATGTCCAGATAGCGTGATGCAGTAATCGTTTCGGATCTGAAAAATGGGCCAATGATTCCTTTGGAAGAAATGGCGGCCCAGACTAGTACTTTTCGAGGATACAGGGACGATGGGACTGCAACATGGGGCTTTTCGGTTCCCCATATGCGCCAGTTCTGTTTATTGACGAAGCCGTCCAGGTAAAAATAAGCTTCGTCAGTAAACCAAATGCTGCCCACATGCATATCGCCGTCATCAATCCTGTGCACTATATCGTTAGCGAATGTCTCTCGTGCAGCAATGGTAGCGGCGCTGAGGGGTTGCCGCGTTTGAATTTTGTATGGATAGAGGTGTAAACTCTGGCGCATGAGACGGTACGTGGACGTTGGCGTCATTTGGACCGCAGCTGCAACACGGCGAACGGAAACCCGAGGCCACTGTTGGATCACCTGCTGCACTAGCTGCGCGTTGCCCTCTGTGGTTGCCGTACGCGGTCGCCCTACCTTTCCAGCACGTTCATCTGTCACGTTCCCAGTCCGTTGAAATTTTTCAAACAGATCCTTTATTGTATCGCTTTTCGGTCCTTTGGTTACATTAAACCTCCGTTGAAAACTTCGTCTTGTTGCAACAACACTGTGTTCTAGGCGGTGGAATTCCAACACCAGAAAAATCCTCTGTTCTAAGGAATAAACCATGTTGTCTACAGCACACTTGCGCGTTGTGAACAGCACACGCTTACAGCAGAAAGACGACGTACAGAAGAAAGACGACGTACAGAATGGCGCACCCACAGACTGCGTTGTCTTCTATATCTTTCACATCACTTGCAGCGCCATCTGTTGTTGAAAATTGTAACTACTGTAATTTCGAATGTTTGTCCGCCTGAAAATGTACTGTTGTCCCAAGCATATTGCAACAAACGGTGTATTTCTATCGCTGCTCGTTTAGTTTTTATTGCCGTTTCAAATATACCGGTCATTTTTGAAACACCCTGTATATTTTATTATGCTTTACCAGTTTCGACAAATTAACTTGTCATCTTCCGAGGCTTAAGTGTTGATTCAGCAGATGTCGATATCCCCTTCATAGAAGCATACCATTGCATTGCATTATGTTTCTATGAAGAAGATACTGACATCTGCTAAACCAACATTAAGCTTCTGAAGACAAAAAATTAATTTGTAAAAACTGGTAAAGCATTGTCAAAATATATCTGCAACTGATGACTGAATTTTATCCTGAAAAAATGTTTTTTCAGATATTCTATTTCTCGGTGGGAGTCTTTCCTTATCTGTGAGAGTATGAGCCCGATGTGTCGGCCTCTTGAGCACTCTGTTCCTTCGCACTGAGTGGTAGCACCTGCTGCTGGTGAATATCTTTCAGAGCTTCTTGAACTTTACCAGCTAGAAATTTGGCCTTGAAACCATCAACCTTTTCAGGAATGTATTGACATCAAATTACTTTCTCTTCTATGGACCTTAAGATGAACGTACTATTATAGTTGACATGGGCAGTATGCTCTCACTGGTGGTTGCAAACATGTGCGAGGAGTATTTCGAGGAAGAAGTCCTGTAGAAACCCAACTGCTACTTCTGTTACGTGGAGTGTATTTTTGTGATTCTGCCACACGGAAGAGAGAAACTCAATGACTCCAATCAGCCTAAAATCAGATTGACAATGGAGATAGAGGCTGGTTGGAGGAATCCCCTATCTAAATCTTCTGGTTGAAAGAAGAATAGATGGCACATTTGGTGACATATTATCGTCAGAAGACAGATACAGACTAATACTTGCATGGGGATATCTCGCCACCATACATTGCAGAGAAAAGGGGTGCTCCTAACACTGATACACAGGTCTCATATCATCTACAACAAGGAAGGTCTCCCAAGAGAAACAGAACAATGTCACAGAAATAAAGTTACGCACAATGGTAGATCCTATGCACACTTCTCTCCTCAACAATAGGACAACCTACAGAGACACAAGGAAAATGATGAAAATAAGTGGCTACTGTCTTCATCTCATACATTGGTGATTCTTCCGGGAAGATTAGACTGACAAACAGAAAAGATTGGGTTAACACTATTCTGGCCAGAGACTAAGACAAGGAGCTTCAAGGATGGTTTCAGATATTGTAAGACTGAGGTGTACAGAGTCTCCAGTCAATGCGAAAAGAAGATTAGAGGTGAGGCGGTGTGCACAGTCTGAGATCACAGCTGCAAACAATAGTAACACGCTCAATTATCACAGTTGGTAGCTGCAGAACTGTTTATCCACAAAGCATGGTATGGAATATGACTGTACAAGTATTTTGGCACAAACTTCCGAATACTTGGGCTGTGCCTTAAGAGAAACCATCCAAACAGGAACCAAGGGTGAACTGATAACATCTGACAGAGGCTACAAACTTAGCAAGGTGAGGAACCCGCCCTCAGTACGATTAAGGAGAAGACTGAAGTATTAATCAAACAACGATATGACTTCAGAGGTGGGTGGTACGCCAACAGCACTGCAGGTTCATCCAGTTGTAATTCAGCCAGTGCATAAAAATCAGCTACCACTACTGCATCAGAATATCCGAGGACTAAGGGGTAAGCTTAATGAGTTGCTTATTTGTGTTGAAGAATTAGAGTTGAGCAAACCAGTTGATATAATCTGCCTCCCTGAACATCATGTGACCACTGGTATAGATATGATAAATGTTACAGGATTCAAGTTAGGTTCTTATTTCTGTAGAGGAAATATGGAGAAAGGAGGAGTTGCCATATTTGTCAGAAACTGTTTTGATTTCAAGAATATGACATTAATAAATTTTGCTCAGAGCAGCACTTAGAAGCTTGTGCAACAGAAGCAGTATTTCATAATAAGTCCTTTATAATAATTGGTAGTCCGCTGCTCGTGGTCTCGCGGTAGCGTTCTCGCTTCCCGAGCATGGGGTCACGGGTTTGATTCCCGGCGGGGTCAGGGATTTTTCCTGCCTCGAGATGACTGGGTGTTGTTGTGTCGTCTTCATCATCAGCATTCATCCCCATTACGGTTGGAGGAAGGCAATGGCAAACTACCTCCACTAGGACCTTGCCTAGTATGGCGGTGCGGGTCTCCTGCATCGTTCCCCTATGCTCCGTCAAGGAGTATGGAACTTCATCATCATCATCATCATCATCATCATCATCATCATCATCATCATCATCTACAGATCTCCTTCAGGAAACTTTAAACTCTTCATTAAAAAATCTGGAAGCTCTACTGTCCCACCCCATAGCAAAAAACAAGGAAATAGTGGTTGCTGGAGATTTTAATGTGCATTTATTGAAAAGCTCTGTCAGTGAACAATTATTGCAGCCAGCAACACTATCATTCAATTTAGTTCCTACTGTGAACTTTGCTACTAGGATATGTAAATGCTCTGAGACTGCTATTGATAATATCTTTGTAGGCAAATCTAGGGAAAAAAGTCGTATCACAAAACCAATATTAAGTGGGCTATCTGATCATGACATGCAGCATCTTGTGTTATTGTTGAAACTTGTCAGGATAAAAAAAAATATATTAAATCTGAGTACAAGAGGGTAATAAATAAGTAAAAAAATTGAGAAATTCAGGAAACTGCTCAAAGACATGGACTGGATAGTTGTTTACAATACATCTGACTCAAATTGAAAATACAAAGCAATCATTAATAAAGTTGCCTCCACATTTGAGAATTGTTTTCCCCTAAATGTAACTCAACTCACACACAAGTCAAAAAATAAACTGTGGATTACACAAGGAATAAAGATATCATGTGGGACAAAAAGGAGACTATCAACTATCTAGGAACAGCTCTGAGGTTACAACTGTAATGCATTACAAAGAATACTGCAAAATACTGAAGCAAGTAATCCAGAAATCAAAGCAGCTTTATTATGAGAAAAAGGTAATCACATCAGGTAACAAAATAAAAACTCTATGGGATATTGTGAAGACAGAGACTGGTGGGGCCAAAAAGGAAGAGGAACAGATAGCTCTAAAAACAAATGAAACTTCGGTAACAAATACAGTTAGTGTTGCAAGCCTCTTAAACAACTATTTCATTTCTGTTACTGACAGCTTGGGGCTATCACGTTCGGTGAACAGTGCAATGGAGCATCTGAGAACAGTCTTTAAAAATAACTTCAGTAAAATGGAAATGGCACTCACATCTCCCAAAGAAGTAGCATCCATCACAAAATCCTTAAAATCTAAGTATTCCAGTGGGTATGATAGCATATCAACAAAGTTAATCAAAGAGTGTTCATGCGAGTTAAGTTCTATCTTAAGTTATTTGTGAGATCAATCTCTTATCAGCGGAACATTTCCAGACTAGCTAAAATATGCTGAAGTTAAGCCTCTTTACAAAAAGGGGGATAAAGAGATACCATCAAACTATTGACCAATTTCACTTCTGCCGGCTTTCTCAAAAATATTTGAAAAGGTTGTGTTCAAGCGTCTCCTTAAGCATCTGACTGCAAATGATATATTGTGCAAATCACAGATTGGATTTCTGAAGTGTTCTGATATAGAGAATGCACATAATTCATTAGATAATAAATTACAGGCTACTGGCATTTTCTGTGACCTGTCAAAAGCCTTTGACTGTGTGAACCACAGCATTCTCCTAAGTAAATTAGAGTATTATGGTGTCACCGGCAATGCTGCGAAATGGTTTGAGTCTTATCTATCTAACAGGAAAAAAAGGGTGTCATTGCGAAATACCTGTGCAGTAAGCAGTCAGTCTTCATCTGACTGGGAATCAATAACATGTGGTGTTCCTCAAGGTTCCATTTTGGGTCCATTGCTTTTTCTTGTGTATATTAATGACCTCTCATCTGTTACATTGCCAAATGCTAAGTTTGTTTTGTTTGCAGAAGATACAACATTGCACTAAGTACTAAGTCAAGTATAGATTTAGAAATATCTGCTAATCAAATTTTCACTGACATTAATAAGTGGTTTAAAGCTAAATCTTTGTCATTAAACTTTGAAAAGACCCACTATATGCAGTTCAGAACATGTAAGGGATTTCCTTCCAGCATGAATATAACATACGAAGACATGTAGATCGAAGAGGTTGACAGTGTTAAATTTCTGGGATTACAACTCGATAATAAATTCAGTTGGGAAGGGCATACCACAGAATTGCTTAAGTACCTAAACAAGTCTGTATTTGCTGTGAGAATGATGTCAGATGTAGGGGATACAAATATAAAAAACTTGCATACTTTCATTATGTCGTATGGGATCATATTCTGGGGCAACTCATCAAACCGAGCAAAAGTTTTTAGGGTGCAAAGGCGTGTGATAATCATTTGTGGTGTAAATTCAATAACATCTTGTAGAAACCTGTTCAAGGAGCTTTGTATTCTCACCACTGCTTCTCAGTGTGTTTATTCCTTAATGAAATTCATTGCAAGTAATACATCTCTATTTCTAATAGCTCAGTACGCAGTATCAATACTAGGAATAAGAAGAATCTACATAAAGGCCGAAAATCACTTACCTTGGTACAAAAAGGGGTCCAATATTCAGGAACACACATTTTTAATAAATTGCCAGCAACCATTAAGAACTTGCTTTCAGATAAAGCATGGTTTGAACAGAATTTGAAAGACTTTTTGATAGGCAACTCCTCCTACTCCATAGATGAATGTCTCAACAGAGACTGTTAAGTCAGCTTAAGTAAAAATATCTGTTAGATTTCAGTTTTGACAACACTTCGTCACAACAGTCAAGGTTAGGTATTTTGTGTATGATAAATTTATTAATAGTGGATAACAGTGTTTCATTCTGACTGTGTTAATTCAGTAAATAATAGCTATCCCAGTTTACTGCATTCTATTAGATTATTTTCGACTATCTCCTGATAAATGATCAGGATAGTTAGTATTGTATTCAAATGTTTTATGTTTTTATGTTATACTTTCTGACATGTTCCACACCCACGAGAATCATCTCTCTCTCTTTTTTTGGTCTATGGAATGGAAACTGAATCTAATCTACCATACAATGTCTTGCAGAGTATGTGTTTGAACATAGATGTACACACATTTTAAGCAGTATTAATCTGCTGGTAAGACACATAAATGGCATTCTCAGTTGTTTCTTACATTTTATGCCACTTTCAAAACCAGTGTGTTCATTATACAATAGCCACAATAAGAAGCTACAATGACAGTACTTGAGATGTGGAAAGTGATTAGCTGCAACTACTATTTTAGTTTCCTTAGTGGTAAACAGATTACAAATATAGCACCAAGAAATAAGACCGAAAGAGTTTTGTCCCTAAAAAATTTTCTAAATGACTTCAAAACATTTCAGAAAGAAATGCTTTGATAGAGAGAAGTTTGTGGAAGGGGTAGGGGTGCAGTAAAGGATGATCTCTCCGTGAAAGCAATAGTGACTGTGTACTGTAAAATTATGCCCTTCCCATTGAACCATACAGTGCACACAAATGCACTTGCAAGTTCTGATGGTTTAGGGTGTAAGGTTGCTGGCATGTACTGTGCAGAACGAAGCTGTCACACATCAGAAGCGAGAAGGTAGCTCACTGTTCAGCCTGAAGATGACATATTTGTCACACACTTGACGAAAGTGTTTTTTTCCGACAGATTGTGTGTCAAGGTAGAACAGTAAGAGGTGCCAGAGCTCAACCGCAAACACACTTGGTGGTGTGTGGTCCTTTGCGTCCGCTGTGAATGTATGCAGCTGGTTAACGGACAATTCAAGATTAAACAATGAAAAATCCAGGATGGAATGTAACAATATTATGAAAAGGATAGGTGCTACTCACCATATAGCGGAGATGCTGAGTCGCAGACAGACACAACAAAAAGACTGTCACAAAAGCTTTTGGCCAACAAGGTCTTTGTCTCTGTCAAAAATAGATGACACACACACACACACACACACACACACACACACACACACACACACACACCGACAGCAGTCTCTGGCAACTGAAGCCACAATGAGGGGGGCTTCAGTTGTCAGAGACTGCAGTCGTGGGTGTGTGTGTGTGTGTGTGTGTGTGTGTGTGTGTGTGTGTGTGTGTGTGTGTGTGTTTTAGCATCTCCACTATATGGTGAGTAGTAACTATACTTTTCATAAAAATTCAAGATTACATCCATAATAGGAAATATGTGAAGCAAAATAGTTTCGAAAAAGCTAAGCATACAAAATTAATGGCCTCTATGAGACAAAGGAGAAAAGGCCTATCCTGATTGTGGCAGGAATGTTTAGTTTATGAAGTACAGAGCCATTAAAGAGCCAAGAGACGCCTCAAACAAAGCACAACATAAGATAGAACGTTGGTCTGGTACTAAAAGTTATGAATTTATATATAGTTTTGAGTTATTAGTATTCTTCCATACTCTGCATACAATTCTTGTAAAAATACTTTTAATGTTAATTAGAAATGAGAAAACTGATACAGCATGATAAAGAAGATAGAAATAAAAGTTGATTGCAATGGTGGTGGTGGTGGTGGTATCACTCATGGAAAAATTCCTGTAGTAGTTGGTGTTAGAGCTGCACCTTTTTTAGACTGAAGTCAGCTGATCGGTATACCTGCTTAAAGGAAGTGCCTCTAACTAAGGGCTCACCTCGAGAGGATGTAATGTTTCCAAGCGGAGATGGAATTAGCATATTTCATCAAAATATAAGAGGTATTAGAGATAAAGTTAGTGAACTGCTAATAGATGTTAACTCTGAAATTATTGGTATATCAGAGCACCACTTAAACAATTTTGATAATTCAGAGACTTCCTTTACCAGGCTACAGATTAGCTGGCTGTTTCTCAAGGAGTTCCTTGCAGGGTGGGGGAGTGGCTCTGTACGTAAAAAACAGTATTTCATTTGAGGCCATAGACGTATCACGACACTGCACTGAAAAGATATTTGAAAGTTGTGCAGCATTAGTTGAATTTAGTGAAACTAAACTTCTAATTGCTGTTGTTTATATATCCCCTAACTCAGACTTCAGAGCATTTTTGCTTAAGCTAGAGAGGGTTCTTGATACACTTTGCAGGAAGTACCAGAAAGTAGTTATATGTGGTGACTTCAATATTAATTTTGTACATGATTGTGCAAGAAAAAGGATGTTGGTAGATCTCCTAAATTCATATGATCTGATGCAAACTGTGTTTTTCCAACTAGGGTGCAGGGGAACAGTAGCACAGTCATAGACAATATTTTTATTCATTCTTCATTACTAGATGGGTATTCTGTTATTAAAAGGGTGAATGGCCTTTCAGACCATGATGCACAAATTTTAACACTAAAAGGTTTTTGTACTCAAACCAATGTAGTATTTAATTACAAACTATGTAGGAAAGTTAATCCAACAGCAATAGAGAGTTTTTCAAAACTTGTCAAGGAACAAGAGTGGCAAGATGTTTATAGTGCCGATAATATAGATGATAAATACAATGCTTTCCATAACACATTTCTCATGGTCTTTGAGAGTTGCTTTCCATTAGAACATTCTAAATGGGGTACTAGCAGTAATGGACAGCCCGGTTGGCTGACTAGTGGGATAAGGATATCATGTAGAACAAAGCGGGAATTATATCAAAATTTTAGAAGTAGTCACAATCAAGCTGCAGTAGCCCATTACAAACAGTATTGTAAGGTGCTTAAAAATGTTATTAGCAAGGCAAAAAGTATGTGGTATGCAAATAGAATAGCTAATTCATAGGATAAAATTAAAGCCATATGGTCAGTTGTGAAGGAAGTGTCTGGTCAGCAGCACAAGGTTGATGATATAAAGTTAGTTCGCAGTAATAATATTTCTGTTACTGATAAATCAGATATATGTACAGTATTTAACAACCATTTTCTGAGAATTCCTGGTGAATTAAATAAAAATTTAGTTTCTACAGGAAATCATATAAATTTCTTAGCAAATGCCTTTCCGAGATTGACGTCTGAAATACTCCTCTGCGATACAGACAAGAGGGAGATTGAGTCAATAATTAAATCACTGAAGACTAAGGACTCTCATGGTTATGATGGAGTGTCTAGTAGAATATTAAAGTACTGTGCTGCACATGTTAGCTCTGTATTTAGCCATATTTGTAATTTTTCCTTTAGGAATGGTTAGTTTCCTGAGCGATTAAAGTATTCAGCAGTAAAGCCGCTTTCTAAAAAGGGAGAAAGGGATAATGTAGATAATTTTAGACCTATTTCTATGCCATCAGTGTTTGCAAAAGTTATCGAAAAGGCTGTGTATGTAAGGTTAATTTTATATCACACGATTTGCTATCAAATGTACAGTTCGGCTTTAGAAGTCGTTTGACAACTGAAAATGCTATATTCTCTTTTCTCTGTGAGGTACTGGATGGGCTAAACAAAAAGTTTCGAACGCTTGGTGTATTTTTTGATTTAACAAAGGCATCTGACTGTGTTGATCTCACAATATTGCTCCAGAAGTTGGACCACTACGGAATAAGAGGAGAAGCTCACAATTGGTTCACCTCTTACTTTAGCAACAGGCAGCATAAGGTCATTATTCACAATGTTGATAACGGCTGTGATGTGGGATCTGAGTGGGGTACTGTCAAGTGGAGGGTGCCCCAGGGATCAGTGTTGGGGCCTCTCCTGTTCCTTATTTATATAAATGATATGCCGTCTAGTATTATGGGTAACTCTAAAGTATTTCTGTTTGCTGATGACACTAGCTTGGTAGTAAAGGATGTTGTGTGCAACATTGACTCGGTTTCAAGTAGTGCAGTACATGACCTCAGTTCCTGGCTTGTAGAAAATAAACTAACGTTAAATCACAGTAAGACTCAGTTTTTACAGTTTCTAACACACAATTCAACAAAACCTGACATTTTAATCTCACAGAACAGGCATTTGATTAGTGAAACTGAACAGTTCAAATTCCTAGGTGTTCAGATAGATAGTAAGCTGTTGTGGAAAGCCCACGTTCAGGATCTTGTTCAAAGACTTAATACTGCCATTTTCACTATTCGAACGGTATCGAAAGGGAGTGATACTTCGACACGTAAATTAGTCTACTTTGTTAATTTTCATTCACTTATGTCGTATGGCATCATGTTTTGGGGTAACTCTTCCCATTCTAGAAGGATATTTTTGGCTCAGAAACGGGCAGTTCGGGCAATAAGTCGTGTGAGTTCACGAACCTCTTGTCAACCTCTGTTCACGAGTCTGGGAATTTTGACATTGGCCTCTCAATATGTATATTCCTTATTGTCGTTTCTTGTTACCAATATTAGTTTATTTCCAACAATAAGCAGCTTTCACTCGGTTAATACTCGGCAGAAATCAAACCTCCATTTAGATCGGACTTCCTTAACTCTTGTGCAAAAAGGTGTGCAGTATACTGCTGCATCCATTTTCAATAAGCTGCCACTCGAATTCAAAAATCTTAGCAGTAATCCACGTGCTTTCAAATTGAAACTGAAGAGTTTCCTCATGGGTCACTCCTTCTATTCTGTCGAGGAGTTCCTTGAAAAATTAAGCTGATTCTCATTGCATTGCTGATAGCATCTGCTTAAACTTATGGACTGATTTTCTTTCGGGTTCATGAACATTTATTTTTATCTGTTATTACTTTTATGTTGTAAGTTCATGTACTGACACGTTCCATGACCTTGGAGATTTGCTCCTCAATTTGGTCCTACGGAACTTGTCATGTAAATAAATAAATAAAAATACATCTTGTGGTGCCCTCAATCTATTAAAGAAAATAAAAAAAATGCAATCACAATTCCAATCTCCCAAGATAGAACCTACTCTCTGTTACAGTTACTACATAGAAGCTGGTGATTTTCTCTTTCACAACACATGATGAAATACTCGCCTCACATCAATATTAAGTGACTTGCCTTTGTGTTAACTTTCACACTGCAGAACATGAATTCAATACTGTACACACTGCACTACAGATATTAAGCACACAAAATTTATAAACATATCACAAGATGGACAATGGAAGACACTTACATTGATATGAATAACATACCTACCTTGAGGGGATTTTAATTGCTGAAGCATCATATAAATTGAATGACGCTGAGAAATTGTTACTTCGACAATAAATATGGGAGAGAAGCACACGTCCAGGCACTCCATTACCGGGCACAGTTGCACACAGTCATGCTATTGAGCATTATGGTTGGTTGGTTGGGGTTTAAGGGATCAAACAGCAAGGTCATCAGTCCCTTGTTTCAAATGTGGTCCATTCCGATAGTGTGACATCTCAGAAATATCAGAACAATAAAAGGGAAAAGGCTAAAAAATGTAAAAGGGCAGTCATGTTGTCAATGGTAAAAATAGAGCATTATGGTATGAGGAGTGAAATGGTTGCAGGTGGACATAGAAAATTTCTGTTAGTTTGCTGAGTTGATGGATTTAGAAATATTTTGGAGTTGGAGAAATTCTGAAAGTTATTACATAACAGGACATAGAAATATTCCAACTGTATTTAGAATATTTTGAGTGCTGCTGGACTTTGAAATAAAAGAAAGAGTGCTGGTGGATGTAAAGGGTGAGTGTTGGTTGGTAGAGTATTTTCATGCAACAGGCAAAGGTTCCAGGCTCAAGTCCCAGTATGGCACACATTTTTATTGTGCAAGGAAGTTTTGTGGCAGCAATAATATACAGCTTGTAAAAACTGCTGAAAAATCATGGCTGCATACAGCTGTATTACCCAATTTATTACACAACCAGTTTCAGTCATTATCAGCAATCTTCAGGTGTCTACATGCAGAAAAAACTACAATAATGCACAATGAGTAATTAAAAAACAATCATAAATATAGTACTCAACATTTATAGCCTGTTGAGAACTTAAGTTGTGAAATCATTATCAGATGTGAGGAAAATTCAGGATCAAGCACCTATTTTTATGCATCATTCAAATACTGCTAAGACATGCTTGATTCAAAAAGGATTCCACCAAAAGGAGCACAAGCACAGTGCATGTTAAAATCGATACTTTCACTGGTGCAGAGCATGCTTGCTGTGTGTTTTGGTTTCTGGATATGCTTGAAAACTTCTTATTCCGGAGATCAATGAAGCTGACTGAAATGGGATGGTTTACTACCAGCAAGACTGTGCACCACCTCACTGACTCATGGAGTTTCAAATTTCCTTTATCTCTCTTCCCAGGTCAGTGGACTGGCCATGAAAGACCTACTGCATGGCCACTTCACTCCCCAGAGTTAACACCACTGGATTTCTTTCTTTGAGGTTTCATTAAAGACCGTGTATATGTTCCTCACCTAGCAAACAGTTTAGCCAGCCAGAAAAATTGAATCTACATTGCTGTTGTGCAAGTTACACCCAATTTGCTCAATGAGTGTGGGAAAAAATTGATTACTACAGGATTTTTACCACATCACAAATGGTAGTCATATTGAACCAAAATGACACTTACCTCTTTTATGTGAAACTTGAGGCATTTTGCTACAAAATGACACATCTACCGATTCTGTAAGTTATCTCATAAATTTCCATATAATTCTAAAGTTGTAAAGTTCTTTTTAACTCGTCCTGTATTGTTTGCCTGTTAAATGGCTTATCTAAAAAGAATACTTTGTGGCATCAGAAGGGTATGTACAGATTCTTATTCCACATAGGTAGCAGGATAAAAACCAAACATAAGGAGAGGTTTCAGTCCTCGCAATCTAACTAATCTGCATTATGACAATAACAGCTTATAACAAATATTCGTGTAAGCAGCGGCTTCCATCCTGCTTTAAGATTATCACAGTTTGGGGTTAAGCATGTGACAAATACCAATAAGAAGGGTATAAAGGGATAAATTTGTAAAAATATACAAGTTTTTAATCAATCATAACTCAATGCTGACTAAGTAACTTACAATTAACAATCTGAGAAGTATAAAATTGATTAATCATGTACTGGAAGTGAATGTATAACCAATGGACTCAGTCTATTATTCTATTAGAAATTTTGTACTGTATCAGGTTTCTATAATTATGTATATCTTGCATAATTTGAATGACACTATACAGTCAGCTTTCTCACAGGACAATCTAACACTATTAAGCACATTATGAGTACATTACACTATTGTAGCCTGTATAATACGAAGCATATTCCCCATAAAACTTATTCGGTTAAACTACCTATCGTTGAGCATCACTAAAACATTGCTAAGATGCAAATGAACGAAACAGTTTATCTGAAACAAGGTGACAAAGTTCAAAAGTATAGTAAGATTCTAATGCAATACTACAACCACTACAGCTATATTGGAGGGCACACTGGTAGCTTAGCTGAAAAGAAATTTTGTGTGGTATCAGAAGGATATAAGAGATTCTTAATCCAAGCTGGCAGTACGATAAAGTACAAACCACAAAGTGAGGTTACATTCATTAGAGTCGAACAGATCTGTCATGACATCAATAACCTATGATATATTATTCAAGTAGGCAATGACTTGGACCATGTTTTAAGATTATTACAGTACAAAATCAGATATGACACAAGCACAAAAAAGGGTATAAAGGAATGAAGTTTTATAAGCACATAAGAGAGGTAGAGTAGTTTTAATATTTTCACAACATGAGATGTTCAATCATTACACTGATATAATGATGGCTTCATGTTTCCACTTACTCTTCTTGGAGTCAATGCTATTAAGGACCTTAGGTCAAGTGATACCTGTGATTTAAAATTATAGAGTGCTCTTTGGTTTAGTGTACTACCTCTTCCTAGAAGCCTAAAATTTTGGATAATGTATTCATTACTGAAGATCGAATGTTGCAAGAGCTTCGTCACATAATTACTGGATGTTATTTGTGTTCCTGATTATGTAGTTGGCTTGTGCCATGATGGTTGATAGTTGTTATGAGTAGTTACACATCTGATTCCAATTTCACAATATAAGTTCTCAATAGGCTATAAAAGTTGAATAGTATACTTATGATTGATTTTGTAATGACTAACTGTGCCTTATCTTTACAATATAAGGCAAAGACAGAGTGCTACTTACCATAAAGATGACTCACTGAGTTGCAGACAAACACAATGAAAAAACACTTACACATTAGCTTTCAGCCAAAGCCTTCCTTAGGAAAGGAAATGCACACATATTCATTCACACAAGCAAGCACACCTCACGCACACATGATCCCCATCTCCAGCAGCTCAGACCAGAATGCAACTGTCATGTAGAGAGGAAGCAGGAATCTGAAGGGGGGTGGGGGGGGGGGGGGGGGGGGTAGCAGGGTACAGGTGGAGGAAGAGAAGAACACTGTCTGGCTGAGTGTGCTGGAAGTAGGCTGCCAACGGGTGCAGCTTCGAGAGGCTGTGGGGCAAGGAGGTGGAGAGGGGGTGGGGTGGGTTGGGTTGGGGTGGAACGGAGAGTGAAAAAGGAGACGAGCAGGGAAAGGGAAGGATGAGCAGGTGCCTTGGCAGAGGACAGCACACAGAGAGGGTGAGGGGATGAGAATAGGGAGGAGCTCATAAGATAGAGGAGGTGGAAACGGTACGGCAGAGGCTGTGGGGAAAATAGATTACCATAAGTTGAGACCAGAATAATTTCAGGAGTGGAAAATGTGTTGTAAGGATAACTCCCATCTGTGCAGTTCAGAAAATCTGGTGGTGGAGGGGAAGATCTAGATGGCTCGGGTAGTGAAGCAGACATTGAAATCAATTATTTTATGTTCAGTTGTGTGTTCTGCCATAGGGTGGTCTACTTTGCTCTTGGCCAAAGTTTGGCAGTGGCTGTTCACCCCAGTGGACAGCTGGTCAGCTGTCATACCAATATAACAAGCTATGCCATGATTGCAGCAGAGGTGGTATATAACATGGCTGGCTCCACAGGTGGGTGGTCTTCTGATGGGGTAGGATAAACATTTGACAGGACTGGAATAGGAAGTGGTGGGTGGATGGACTGGGCAGGTCTTGCATCTGGGCCTTCCACAGGGCTGGTACAGGGAGTGGCACAGAGATGGACTAGGATGTTGTGGAGGTTGGGTGGGCAATGGAACACCATTTTATGAGGGCTGGGAAGGGTCTTGTGTAGGATGTCCCTCATTTTAGGGCATGATGGTACATAATCAAAGTTCTAACGAAGGACGTGGTTCAATTGTTTCAGTCTGGGTTGGTACTGTGTAGCAAAGGGGGCACTCCTTTGTAGCTCGTTCTTCTGGTTGGTGGGAGGATTGGTGGTTTGTGGTGAAATGACACTGGAGATCTGTTCGCAGATCAGGTCTGGGGGATGGTGCCTGTCTGTGAAGGCCTTGGTGAGACACTCCATAGACTGGGCAAATGAGTTCTTGTCACTGCAGATACGCTATCTCTGGGTGGCCAGGCTGTATGGGAGGGATATTTGGTATGGAAGGGATGACAGCTATCAAAATGCAGGTACCACGATAATTGGTGCATTTAATGTGGACAGAGGTGTGGCTGGAGCCATCAAAGAGAAGGAGGTCAACATCCAGAAAGGTGGCATGCTGGTTTGAGGAGGACTTGGTGAAGCGGATAGGAGAGAAGGCGTTAAGGCTCTGAAGGGATGAGGATACGGGGTCTTGGCCATGAGTCCAGATCATGAAGATATCAATGAACCTGAAATAGACTAGGAGTTTGGTGTTTTGGGAGGCTAGGAAGGTCTACTGTAGATCGCCGATGAATAGGTTGGCATACGCCGATGAATAGGTTGGAATAGGTTGACATAGAGGGTGCCATGCCAATGCCTACAGCTGTGCCAAGGATTTGTTTGTATACCTTCCCTTCAAAGGAGAAGTAGTTGTGATTTAGGATAAAGTTACAAAGGTGTATGATGAAAGAGATAGTGGATTTGGAGTCTGAAGGACATTACGAAATGTAGTGTTCAATAGCAGTAAGACCATGGGCATGAGGGATGTTGGTGTATAAGGAAATGGTGTCAACAGTCATGAGTAGGGATCCAGAAAGTAAAAGGATGGTGGAGAGTCAGTAAAGGAAGTGGTTGGTATCTTTGAGGTGGCAGTCTAGATTATGGGCAAATGGTTGGAGGTGTTGGTCAATGAGGGTTAAAATTCTTTCTGTGGGGCCACAATAACCAGTTACAATGGGGCATCCGAGACTGTTGGGTTTGTGGATTTTGGGGAGCACGTAGAAGGTGGGTGCGCAGCATATCATAAGGGTTAGGAGGGAAATGGATTCAGGGGAGAGGTCCTAGGATGGGAATAAGGCTTTAAGCAGGGACTGGAAGTTACGCTGGACTTCTAGGATGAGATCACTTTGGCAGAGTAGTTAAATAACTGATAGAGGCCTTCTGCCAGGTAGTCATTGTCATTCCTAACAACAATGGCAAAACCTTTGTCTGCGGGTAGGATCATTAGGCCAGGATTTATTTTGAGGTTGTGTATGGCTGTCCTTTCTTCTGTCTTATTTTGGTTTCTTGTTGGATGTAGACCTGATGATGGTCTGCTAATGACAAACTGGCTGTGAAATAAATTGAGTAATCCTCCCATGTGCAACCATGATTTTTCAAAAAATTAAAAAGTCTGAGAAAAAAATTAAAATAAGTAAATTTATACTGCTTACTATGCAACAGCATCCAGATGAATGCATCACAAATGTTAGAAATATGTAGGATTTATTTTTCACAAGTAAATGATATGCTTAGATGAAGTTTCCACAACTAAATATCAAGGAAAGACCAAAAGACCATGCTTCTAACATTGTTATTTATCTTATGACTTGTCACTTTTGCAATCAATGTGAAGAAACCATTCTTTCCAAGTCATGACTGAATTAAACAACATGTGTAAAAAATAACAGAAGGAGAAAAGGTAACCACTCAATGTACAGTTGAGGCATAAACTAGGTCAGTTTTTCAGACGATGTTCTCCTTTAGAGATTTCTTTTTTTAAAAAAGCGCGCACACACACACACACACACACACACACACACACACACGCACGTATGTCTGGTTACATTACTCCACTTGACTAAATTGCTACAGCTAACTACACTGAATTCACTGCTCCAGCTTTGCAGCCAGATTGAGATGAGGAACTGTCATGTAGGGTTGGTAAGAGTAGCATGGGATCAGAAATGGGGAGATTGATGTCTGGGAGGGAGAAGCAGCAAGTAAACAGGATAAGAATGTAGCAACATTAAGTCATGCTTGTGTCTGTTAGCTAACAGTCCAAAAGTTCAGGAACCTTCTCAATCCTGTCTGTCTGTCTGTCTCTCATCTGTTCAGCACTTTTAACTAGACAGTGACTATTTACCTTCACTCTTGTTTCATCTGTACTCCACCTACGACTTTCTAATACCATTTTCATAAGTATAAAAGGTGCAATAAAATACGTGCATAAATTCAACAACAGTGCCCTCCTCACAAACACAGCCCTCTTTGGAGTAAAGTAAATCAAACTAGATGTGAATGAGACTAACCTATTCAATGAATTGTAAGTAAGTAAGTAAAAGTTACATCCAGAAAAAGCCACTGATTGAATATAGCTAAAAATATTGTCTATGACTTTTTATAAGAAGACAAAAACTCTCCGACTGATAACATACACTCTTCAGAATACAGGTAGTCGCAATTATTTATTACAAATGTAGAGTTTAAGAATAAAGTACGGAGTAGATGATTATTATATTATATTGTAATATATTATAAACATGTCTGTAACCAAGATGACAAACTGCAATACCTAGGTCACAAACAATCAAAACTCACCTACGGGCTAGTTTTCTCCTTTCTTCTGGTGTGTAGTCTAAAGATCCAATTGTACCACTTCCAGGAGTTGGCATAAATGCTATCAGTGCAAGAAGAGCAGTACGTATGGACCACGAGGGTTGCCATGTTTCTGGATGATGGCCAGATATGCTTAAACAAATCTTTTTGTTTACTTCAAATCTTCCATTTGGCTGTAAGTAATATTTGATGTGATAAGAAGGCAGCTTTACATAAATTATACCAATGTTAACTAAATCATGTTCTTAACAATTGTAGTAGAAAATACTGAACCTACGAATACCATCAGACTGCAGTGCACTGCAAAATCATTACAATGGCACACATAAACAATTAGCTAATCAAATTTTTTTAATGGATAAAATATGCACCATAACAATAAAGTTATTACAAAGATATGAAATGTGTCAGCTTCACCAACTCACAACCAAATTGTCATTTTCCAACTTAGCTTAGAACTCCCATTAGGCTACAGATTTTCAGGTCAATTTAGCGTATATTGATGGAACTTCACCATCAAACAGTATATATTACACATCCAACTGAGAGCCAGCAGAGAGCTGTAAAATTTTTGGTGTATGAATGGTCAAAGTAACCACAGTGGTCAAAGTATACCCAGTTTACAGTATCCAATATCAACATCTTTGACACTAATATAACACACCAAAAGTACATTCTACAGCCCTTCTTCCCCAGATAATTCATAATTAAACATGGCTTTTGTTGTTTAACTGTCTACGAAGATAGAGTCTCATTATGTATCTTGTGAGAAGAAAAGCTTCAACCGTGCAAAACAATAATCAAATTTGCAGTCTTCTTCCAGCAAAAGTTTAGGCTCCAGAAGTGGGAGTGTGTCTCCAAATGATGTTTTATGGAAACACACTGATGTGGTCATACACCTCAACATCAACAGGTAAAAATAATCTTCATCTAGAAAAAAACTCACAAGACTACAGACTGGAATTATAAAATGTTGATCCAGATTTAGCAGGAGCTGTAATCCTGCTGCACTTTCTGTCAACACTACAAATACAGTTCGGTAGTTTTCATAATCCCCAGTAATTATCAAATGTCTTCTTCCACAATTATTGAATTACTTTTGGTAAATATCCAGGCTGCTGATGTTCATCTGTAACCTCTGACATTTTAGCCATAATTATTCAAATGCACCCAGGAAAAGTAGAAGTGGGAAACACATTCAACTCTTTCAACACCTTCAGGCTAGTTCATACAAACGAAATGTTTGCAGAACATCAGCTTTGCAGTAACATTTTGAGAGCTCCCACACAAAGTTTTGACAGGTTTTGAGAAAGTCCTGCATTTATCTTAAGGTTGACATGTTGCTCCTTCTGACACATCTGGCAAAAAGACAAACTCAATTGCAATTATGACAAAGACTGATAACCCTTCTTATCATTCAACTAAGGATGAGACAAATCAAATAATTACCAAAAATGGTGTGATTTCTGAAATATGCTTGGTGCAAATGACTGATGCTACAAAAATAAATAAATGAAAATAATGACCAATAAGAAGGAAACATCAGTGGCAGCATGCATTATAATTTCTTACAAGGTGTTCCTACACTCTTTTTGGGAAAAAACCAGTAATAATTACATCGATTCTTTTGCATTACATGAAAATGAGCACCTTAGACAATTATTTAATAGGAAAGAATGATATTTACACCAATAAAACAAGCCATATTAAGTAAGCGTTGCTCTAAAACGGATTGCTGCACGGAGTGAGGAAGTGTCAGCAGTAGATTAGTTCTTTTTATTATGTTTCAGAAGAATTTAGTCATAGAACTACAAAAAATAACAAACAAAACAGAACAATGAAATTAACAGAGTTGTAAATGTAAACTGATACACTTACTGTCACCACACTCAAGTCAAATCCAAAAACAGGGTATTCAATGAAATACAACACTTAGCAGTGTAAGCACATTTATTACGAACACCAATAGACAGCACAGAATGGATCTAAATCTACATCTACATGGATACTCTGCAAATCACATAGAAGTGCCTGGCGGAAGGTTCACAAAAACACCTTCACAAATCTCTATTATTCCAATCACATATAGTGCGCGGAAAAAACGAACACCAATATCTTTCCGTGCGAGCTCTGATTTCCCTTACTTTATTATGGTGATCATTTTTCCCTAAGCAGGTCGGCAACGGTAAAATATTTTCACATTCGCAGAAGACAGTTGGTGACTGAAATTTCGAGAGAAAATTCTACTACAATGAAAAACACCTTTGTTTTTAATTATGTCCACCCCAAATCCTGTATCATTTCAGTGACACTCTGCCCCCTATTTTGCAATAATATAAAACATGCTGCCATTCTTTGAACTTTTTTAATGTACTTTGCCAATCCTATCTGGTAAGAATCCCACACCGCACAGCAGTATTCTAAAAAATGACGGCCAATCATAGTGTAGGCAGTCTCTTTAGTAGATCTGTTACATTTTCTAAGTGTCCTGCAAATAAAATGTAGTCTCTGGTTAGCCTTCCCCACAGCATTTTCTGAGTGTTCTTTCCAATTTAAGTTGTTCATAATTGTAATACCTAGGTATTTAGTGGAATTTACAGCCTTTAGATTTGACTGATTTATTGTATACTGAAGTTTAACGGATTTCTTTTAGCATTATGTGGATGACCTCACACTTTTCATTATTTAGGGTCAATTTCCAATTTTCGCACCATACAGATATCTTTTCTAAATTGTTTTGCAATTTATTTTGATCTTCTGATGACTTTACTAGTCAATAAACGACAGCATCATCTGCAAACAACCTAAGACATCTACTCAGATTGTCTCCCAAATTGTTTATATAGACCAGGAACAACAAAGGGCCTATAACATTACCTTGGGCACTGACAGAAACCACTTGTTTTACTCAATGACTTTCTATCAATTACTACGAACTGTGACCTCTCTGGCAGGAAATCACAAATCCAGTCACATAACTGAGACGATATTCCATAAGCACGCAATTTCACTACAAACTGCTTGTGTGGTACAGAGTCAAAAGCCTTTTCCAGAAATACAGAATCAATATGAAATCCCTTGTCAATTGCAATCAACACTTTGTACATGCAAAGAACTAGTTGTGTTTCACAAGAACTATGCTTTCTAAATCCGTGTTGTCTGTGTGTCAACAGATAGTTTTCTTCGAGGTAATTCAAAATGTTTGAACACAATATAAGTTCCAAAATCCTGCTGCATATCAACGCTAATGATATGGGCCTGTAATTTAGCAGGTTACTCCTACTACCTTTCTCGAATATTGGTGTGACTTGTGCGACTTTCCTGTCTTTGGGTATGGATCTTTTGTCGATCAGACGGTTGTATATGATTCTTAAGTATGGAGCTATTGTATCAGCATACTCTGAAAGTAATCTAACTGGTATACAATCTGGACCAGAAGACTTGTTTTTGTTAAAAGATTTAAGTTGCTTCACTACTCTGAGGATGTCTACCTCTACGTTATTCATGTTAGCAGCTCCTGGACATATAGTGCAGTTATTTATACAAACAGTGAATATTCCAGATCATGCAAACTTACACACATAAGATATTCTAAGAGCCTTCCAGAAATGATAATTAAACAAGAAATAACTTCTGGTGGTTGTGTTTGAATGGCGACACACACATGCCAGACATCAATCCTAACAACTGCCTCGCACTGTATGCACCACAACTTGCGGCACTGCTCCCTCTCCTGGAGTAACAGTAACCCACTGTTTCAGAAGCTGTCATTGCAGCCAACTATGGTACCCTGGATTTAGATCTTGTCCATGTTCCTCTGGTAGATCCTCACATCATAGTCATGTTGTTACATCCTCTTCAACCACACTGAGCATTGAAGACAGTCCCTCTTGTCGAAGAATCGTGACTGACAAATATGTCTTCAGCTTCCTCGATCCTCCCATCGCCAATCTGGACTTTAGTACAGAGTCATACAGAGGACATGGACAACATCTATGTGCTTTTGTCTTCTTGATGAAGGATCATAATCTTGACTTCATATGTGACGTCCAACAAGTGACAAATGATATAATATGGCCCACAAAAGTTTTTAGTAACTTTTCCAATAGTCCTCCTTTCCCCTCTTTTCAATACAGTGTGAACATTCATACCAAGTCTCCCAGACCATATCTCACTGGCCACTGCTTGGCCTAATAGCACTCTCAATCTTTCTCCTTTGTGTCCAAAGTCCATACATGAGCCAGCTGCCTTGCTTCTTCAGACCTGGTGATCACGTGTTTCATGCAGGTATCCTCCATATCACAGCTGAAATGGGAAGAATGTATCCACTGACATGACCATGGAGTAGAAAGAACAATGTGAAGCCTGTAGTCTCTTGCTTCAGTTTGTTGCATGCGAATGTAACAATGGGCATTATTGTCTCCCAGTCTCTCTGCTTGCCATCAACATACACCAAGAGTATATCTGTCAATGTCTCATTATAGCATTCTGTGTAGCCTTTAATCTGTGGATCGTAAGCCACTGCCATCCTGTGGGTGACATCGTAATGTGAAATTACCTCTGATACTAGTCTTGAATGGAAAACTTTTTTACTACCAGAAATCATCTTGCATCAAAATGATGTCTTCTACAAGACACTTTGCATTTCTGGAGCTTCAGCAGACACCACAGCTTTATTGACAGCATAGCAATGGAGGTAATCGGTGCAGATTCCTAGTGGTTGACGTTGGGGACCTCCCCAAGAGAGAGATTTAAATTTCGAGGAACAGCGCTACTGCAAGAGGGATGGCCACCAGATACTCTGGAGCTAATTGCAACACATGCTTATTCTGCCAAAGAGCAGTACCTCCAGTTCGCTGTGTGTGTGTTAGAGAGAATTCTGTATTCTACATTTTAGCAAACTATATCATAAACTCTAAGAAGAAGGTATAGTAAGTTGATCTGATGTGATATAAATTTCAAAACTCACTGAAATGTCTGTCATGCTTCTTAAAATACCTAGGAATAGTTTTTAATATGTTATCGGGTGGCTGACTCATCCAATTTTTTGGTAAGTGATCCAAAAACCACACTTTCCCAATTTATTATTTTAGCCCATGGTTACTATGTTATTGATTTTAAATGAAAATCATGAAATTGTGGATGTTGTACAGAGTTAATTTGTTTCGTTAACCAATTATTAGCTTACAGGGTATAAGACATGTAGCTTAACCTCCATAAACTTAATGAAGCACAGGAAAGCATATTCATTTGTATCAACAACTAGGAAATAAATCTGTGTCAACAATGCAGGAATACTGTGAGGCAGCTAGTCTGCGTGCCAATGGCACTTCTACTTCAGCTCTGTTGTCTTGTCTGGCACACATTTGGTTTAATATTTTGTTGCACCTCAGTTCAGCCTGGCATAACAAATGGCTGTTGTGACAGATTCAGTAAAACAAAATCATAAGGAAAGCACCAAAGATGCCCCAGTAACTAAGAATCCTGGCAAAATGAAATCATAAGGAAAGCATCACAGGTGTCCCAGTAACTAAGAATCCTGGCACAAGAGCAATTAGTCAGTGAGCTGACACTGCAAAAGAAGTTTGCCAGCACCTCTGAAAGTAGGTGTTTTACACAATGCAGAACTGATATGTCTTGTGGAGGCACTGACATAACAGGAAAGCAAAGGCAAATGGTGTCGTGGTTGCCCAATGATCACGCCCAACATATGTGGCCTGTTATGACTCAGTGCCCATGACCACAGCCTTTTCAGAAACACTGGCTGACCAGTCTTGCATACACACTGCCAAATTCAGTTACACAGTCATCATCACCAACCGCTAGTCACAAGGAGAGGTCTAAGCCCATCTGCTGACTGAGATGAATCAGCAAGCCATCACCATTGGACTTTGCAGTCAATAGTTGCGGGCCACTGTCAGTGCTGAGTCTGAATGCTGCTAACTTCATTTATTCATACTGTCAGGCCATCAATGGGTGACTACAATCTCCTGATGGCCACCTTCATGACAGGCTGTGAGTTCAAGTCTGGGCCACCTAGCTGCCGAGCAAGAGTAGGGTGCACATTGCTACTGATCTTTGTCCAGTGTGGGCACACACTGTTGCTGCTTATCATACT
Organism: Schistocerca piceifrons; assembly: GCF_021461385.2. Classification (NCBI taxonomy): domain Eukaryota; kingdom Metazoa; phylum Arthropoda; class Insecta; order Orthoptera; family Acrididae; genus Schistocerca; species Schistocerca piceifrons. Next base: position 689,141,909 of record NC_060138.1, read on the forward strand.
TGCTGGCACTTACCACCATCACCCATCCTGTATGTCATGATTTGATATAGTCCAGCCCGATACATGCCATGCTGAGCAATGGGACTAGGCGAGCTGCTTCTGGTCATGTACTGTCCATTCACTGCATGCCAACTGGTGACACTCCATAATTTGCACCACTGCCAGCGAGCTGATAGCAGCTCACTACTGGCTGCCAGCATCACCTGAGGGAACATGCAGTTCAGCATCCTTTTGGCAGGCCACTGATGACATCGACACATTTCACCAGCCATGGCCACCTATGTCATGGGGGCCACTGACATCAATCCAACTCTGTAGCCACTGCTGTAATTCAAATGGAATGAAGAACTAATACAACCAGTATTGTTTCCATGAGAGTCCATTGCCTGACAGCTGCCACCACTCCACTGCAACCACACTCTAAGAGGTGGACTGCCACACAGCCTGACCTATCACAGCCAGCTTCACCTGCCACCACAGAGGTCGTATATCATTACTTCAACAAGTAGTGTCAAAATTCTCAGCTGATAAAAATGGCTGGATTGTGGACGTTTATGCCAGCTTCAGCTTGCAGCTTTGATGATGCAGCATGGTGAGTGGACTTATTCCCCCCCCCCCCCCCCTCCCCTCCCTCCTTTTGCTGTTTGTGTGCAAGGGGAGGGTTGGGAGAACATATCAGAAAATACTGGGGACAATCATGCGGCCAATGAGATGCAAGCTGTGCATTCTGTTGGGCCATTGCACAGGCAGTGTTTTATGTGTCACGTGTCCCAGTGCTATGGTCATTTTGCCAAGCTGCGTACAGAGTCAATGACGATTGCATAAAATGATTAAAAGCAGTGTGTTGTTATTGAAAGAGTCTGTATTTCTGCCATCTTTGTTTTTTCTCTGTTATTGTGTTATATTTAATTTTGGTGCATAAAAGTTCCGCTATGTCACAGGCAAATACGCAGGTTGTATCCCCGCAGGAGGCATTTCAAGCTCTATTAGATGCAATAGAGGTTCTAAAGGCAGACAACATTCAGATGCACTATCCCTTTTTCGGGCCAGACAGTGGAGGACGTGTTGGCATTCATAGGTGGCCTAGAGTCAGCCAAAAGACTACGGCCGGACAGTTGAACAACTATTGCAGATGGCCAAACTGAACTTAACAGGTGAAGCTAAGTCGTATGTTACATATCATGAGGACTTGACAAATCATATACAGTCAGGTAGCTTAAGGAAGAGATTTTGCAGTACTAAAGGAAACAAAACAGGTTCTTTCATGAGCAGCTGAGTGGAGTATGTCAGAGGCAAAATCAATTGGTGGATAGTTTATATAAGAGAAATAAATGCTCAGACCTATCAGTTGACAGAGAACAGTGAGGCAAACAGTGTTATTCTTCAGGAAGTAGAGCATAGAATACTGGATGCTTTTCTAAGGGGGCTTCCATGTGGTATTGTAGAGGAGGGTCTATACAGGAAACCCCAGAGGTCTGGCCAATTGCATCAGGATAATCACAGAGTTAGAAGAGTTGGATGTGCAGACAGGGATGCAAGACCAAAGGAGCATCTTCTTTGCAAATGTGAGGTGCTACAAGTGTGGGCAAAGGTCACATTTAGAAGCAATGTAAGCAACCACAGCCTGAACTACTCCAGGGGTTAACAGAGGCAACCAACCACTTGATATGATTGAGACAGACAGCTTATATCTGTTTAGCCAGATGTCAGTGGACAACTGCTATGTTTTGATAATTGTAAATCATTTTTTGTGATATGTCACAGTGACTGTCATTCAAAATCAGAAAGCAAATACATAGCGCAGTTGATAGTAGACAACTAGTTTTGAATAATGTGACACCACCAACTGTACTTTTCTTTTTATTTTAGAATCCATGACTGGTTTTGGCCTCCAAGGCCATTACCCAGATATATGTGAGGTGCAACCTGCACCTACATGCTTCATATTCTGAGCAAGAAATTAAATGACTGGTTGTTGAAGTCTGGCATCCCTGAGACTATAATCACGGATCAGGGCAACAACTTATGTCAGAGCTAATGAAATAATTGTGTCACCTGGTATGTATCTGGAAACTAATAATTACACTGTTGCACCCATAAGTTAATGGGAGAACTGAACACATTCACCAAACAACCAGGAAGATGCTGAGCTATTATGTCAGTAGTCACCGTAAAGACAAGGATGTTTATCTACCATATGTTATGGCTGTGTATAATTCAAAGGTGCATGACAGTATCAGACTCTTGCCAAACCAGATAGTGTGTGGAAGGAAGATGCCATCACCATTTGAGGTTATGAAACCAATGGCAGAGAGTAAACACAGGGAACCTGTATGCAACTTTGCTAAAACATTACAGGATGTGTGGAAGTGAGTGCAGTAGGTGAACATGAAGGCACTCCAAGCATCACAAGAAAATGGGACAGCATAGGAATCCCCAGAGTATACGGTTGGCCCATGAGTGATATTAGCTTGCTGGTGTATACTGAAGGGTAAGACGAAGAAATTTATTATGCAATATCAGGTACTGTACCAAGATGTGGAAATTATGTCACTGGTAAATGTTAAGCTGCAACTGGCAACATGGACGGCCATTGTCCATGAAGGGTGCACTTGTCCTTTTAATGACGCTCAAGACAGGTTACCACAGGTACCAGTGACGCGCCTAGGAAGATGGAGCACATAAAAAGTGAAGCAAGAAGACTGAAACACACATGCAAGCCACATGTGAGGTACACTGAACACACTCAGATCACACAAGTAAATAGGTAGATTACCATGTGTATTTTGACAGTATTTATTCTTTGTGATTAATTGTGTAGAAAATATGGGGTTCTTGTAAAAGTTGTGGAAGTTTATGTTTTTTTCCATGTAATTTTCTTGTTTTTGTCAATATAGGCAGATTTACTTTACCTGTTTTGAGGTTTTTGTAGCGGTAGGCATGGTAGGGAGTTTACTGTGTAAGGAATTGGGAAAGACGAGGATGTATTGACATAACAGAAAGGTTTATTCATTCATGATGCGTATGTGGAAAGAGTTGCAAGCATCCAGCCTTTTAAAGAGGAGGGCTGGAGGAGGAGGATGTAATGTCACAATCATGGATGACCGTAAGTGCCTTCAAGCGATTTCTGTGAGGTAAGTTGTGAGGAATTTATGTGGTTTACGGCACACTGAGGATTGCCAGTGGTTATGTGGATTAATGAGAATCAGTGCTGGCAGTCGAATGTTGTTTTAAGAATTTTTTGGGAGAATATTGTTTATTTTGCTTTATCAATGCATTTGAAATTATGTTTTTTTTAGTTAAAAGTAATTGTGAATCTGTGCATATCATGACAAGGGAGTAGCCAAGGAACGGGTTTTGTGTATGCTTGACCCAAGTCGTAAAGACAAATGAAAAGGCTTTCAAGTTACAGTTGTTTTTAGGGTAAGCAGGAGTAAGAGGAGGCCTACTTTATTTACTGCCACTGTACCCTTACTTTCAAATAACCCGAACTTATTGGATCTATTACATGTTCAAACACAAAGTGGTCATCATAAACTGCTATGAGCAGGGTCAACTTAAACGGATGATGAGACTGGAACTGTGGGGTAGTGGATTACCGATTAATGACACAATTAGCGACACATAAGGAGCAGCTTTTCATCTCTCAGCTACTTAGTAAATAAACACAGTGCTCCCATTGCATCAATCAGCATCATACTGAACTAATATTAGAAAATAGCTATTAATTTAATAAGTATCCAACAAACAATGTGATTCACAATGAATTAGAGCAAGAAGAACTGGAGAATGTTGTATACTGTAGTGGTTGGTATAATCTCTGGCATAACTCTGTTGCAGATCATGTGGGGGAATGGGCTGTGTGGCAACCTGGTGGGGCCCAGTGAAAGACTGGTGGCTGCAAAAAACACTTTTTTACTTTTTAATCACACATTTCTTGGTTGTCAATGTGAGGCAAACAAGCCTCACTTCAGCATGGCTGGCTGGTGATTGTCAACAGATAGCTGGCCTCTGCCCAGCAGAACGGTACATGTGTCAGCACCCTGTGATACTGACATCGTGCTAGGCAGCAAGCCAGCCATCTGTCAGTAGGCCCAGACCCTGACATTAGCAAAACAGTTGTTCTTCTCACTGTGTCTGCCATCTGGTGTTGAATGCCCACACCCCAGTGCCTCAGGCACAGCTTGTATCTTCCGAGGTGATGAGGGAAGAATGATGCGTTTGCAATACGACTTGCTGCCTCCTGCCAGGGGTCTGGCACCAGCATGCAAATGGTAGGTCTGCTGTGCTGTGCTGTGCTATCAAGTCCTACAAAGTAGACTTAGTGTGGGAAGCAGCTGCCCAGACCATGCCTCAGGCAGCTGTAATTCTTTGCTTGTCCCTGATGCTGGAAAATCTCATACCACCTGTATCAATCTCTGATCGGTCCTCACACCATCCTTACTAATTACTTGTCCCAAGTAATTTACCTGTTCCAAAATAAAATGATACTTCTTGGTACTCAGCATTAAACGTGCAGTCTGTCATCTCCTGAATACTTCCCCTGGTCACTGTCTGTGTTCTTGTATAAAGATATGTCATCCAAATACACTAAACACTTATGGGGCTTTAATCCCTTCAACACTCCATTTTTTAAAAAAAAATGGTGACATGGTGCTGGTGCACTTTTCAAAGCAAATGACATTTTTCTACAGTCTTAACATCCCCAAGGTACTAAAAATGCAGTCTTTGGTCTGTCCTCTCAAATCATCTCCAACTGATGGTACTCACTCCTCAAATCCATCATTGAGAAATACCAGTATTGCCCAAGATACTCAATTGTTTCAGTGATATTTAGAATGGGCTAAGAATCTGTGGTCATCTTACTGTATTTCCTTGAATCATCCATAGACTGTTTTGTTGCAATTCCAATTCCTGCTCCCCGTGGGCTACAGCCCTCTTCTATTGTGGGGTTATAAAGTGCAGCTACTCAAAGAGCTCCACATGGGCTGTAATACTGTACGTCAGTGAAACTTGGTACACATTATAGTACATAAATGCAGACTGGATTTACGATGGAAAAAAAAAATTAGTTCCAATTTTGGTCACTAGATGCAAACCTAGCACTGTGAATAGGAAACATTTTTGGAAAGCTGCATTACGCAGATTTATCACTGAGTGAGCTGCATGATCTGTTGCTCCATCTTGCTTGGAAACAGTGGTTTCCACACAATTGTGCTCTTCCAAAACAAGAATCACATCCTGTACAAGGAGGTCTCAATAACATGCACATGTCACGGTATGCCTGATAGCCCCTCTGAGTGTATTCTCTTCAAAGAATAATGGACTGAGAATAGACGCTGTCAATCCACGCCGCACAGGCATATAGGGCAAATGCAATTGCTCTTCGTGCACAACACACAGTTTAACACTACCCCAAAATCAGCAGTTCTGTGTATTCACTGCACCCTGTGCCTCATCACTCCATAGCATATTGTCTGCCCACATGTCATCAACTTCGATCCATGGCAGAAAACAACAAGATTCAGAACATTGCTGCAGATCATGAGGTTGCTGCGCTGTCAGAATATTACACGAGTATCAGTGTGAAATACACCACAAAACTTTCTGTGATGTGGATCATGGGATGGACAATTTTCAGACACTGCACGAGCTCCCACCTCGTCAATAACTTCCACTGATATAGGATGCCTTCCATTCCAGATGCCACACCCAGCTCACTCGTATTTTTGAATGTCATTATCATCATCTTTAAACCATTTAATGACCAGAAGCATCTTCTCAGAGCTTTACGTCAGAGATACTCCCTCAATGCAGCGCTATAATTGTTCACATAAAACACTTTCACTAACAGCATACAGTCTCTCTTCTCGGCAGCCACATAGATAACTCAAATTATGGCTTGTCAAATGAGAGTGTGGCTGTCATATTATCATACAAACAGTGTAAAGCACCAGACATGCATCTGGTGGCCACAACTGGAACGGGTTTGTTTTCCAGTGCAAATCGATTCCATATTAATGCATTACCATATCTACCAAGTTTTGCTGTCATACGATAATTACAGCCCACAATGGACCTCAGTGAGTAGCTGATTGCAGTCAGCCAACAGTTGGCTGATAAATTCTTTTAAAATTGACTGCAGTGACCATGACATTCTGTATGGCTTCCAAGATACTGGCACTTCATTCCCTGTTGGAATCCTGTGTTGAGTCACAGACATTGCTGGCAACAGCCACTGTTGAAGGAACAAATCTGTAAACTCTAACGACATTTTTTCCATATGTGCTTTCTCTAATCCCCTCAAATGCTTCACTTTCTCACATAATGCACTCTTGCAGGCATTCTGCACCTTTTCATAGTATGCACCTCTTGTGCAGAAATCTTCCTCTTCTGGAATCTCTAACATTGCCACTAATGTTCCCTTTGGTCCTCAGCACCAAAATTACCCACACTGATAGGTGTTACCTCACCTCTGTCCTTTTCCTGTATGTGTACAACACTTTATCCTACTGGGCAACACAGTATATTCAATACATCACTAACCTTCAGCATTTCCAGAGTACACATCATATCAACTGCTAAGTCAAGCTCCACACTCGCCCAAAGCAGCTTCCCAGTGCTGTTCAACACGCAATCATGTGAATTAAGCCTCAATGTCATTGCTCACAGTGTAACTGGATTGCTTATTATGACAAATTAAAACTGACAACAGTCAGTTTTCACTAGCCATAATGTCTTCCCACTAACAAGGAGAGTTCTCTAGTAGTGGAATCAGCTTTTGAAATAATCTACACAGTGACATAGCATAAGGTGCAGGTAGCACACCCTGCAACTATTCACCCTGATGGGCCCTCATTTGTGGAAAAAAAACTAGAATTTCATGTGATGCTCTACAGCTTTATTAAAAGGAGTATTGCACAGACTGGTTGCATGGTGTAGTAGTTAAGGTACAGCTGTCATATGCAAAAGATTGAGAGTTCAAATTTTGTCAGATGCTTTGAAATTCTTTATTTTTAAATCTTTATTGACATAACTTTGATAATTACTTCTATTCAATTAATCGTTTAAATGTAATCCGTTTTATTTATATTCCTTAGTTACATCATTTTAATCACCATATTAACTTTCTTGATTGATCTCAGTTTTTCTTCCTCTCACTCTCTTTTCCAATTGGTATCTCTGTGCATTTCAATTTAATTAGTTTTATTTATCTATCATAATATTTAAACATTTCAAAATGCCAATCTACTGATTAACAAACAAAAAACAAAATAATCTATTTATAATGATTGTGCAGTTGTGCCTAAAATGTATTTTTCATTACAGGATGTATGTGTTTTTGGATGGTAATCGTTATACAAACTTGAAAACATGAATTCTTATCGCAATATGGACAAAATAACGCAGATGAAGATTTAAACAAAGGAAGGGATTATAACGAAATTCAAGCAAGAGGTGGAATAGAAGTAATGAATGCAATAACAAGGGTGAAAATACTGGACGATAACATGGAAGTAATTAAATAGCAATTAATAGACAAAAATAATTAAAATCACAAGAACAACGATTCCAAGTGGAAAAGAAAGACAGGAAGAAAAATGAGAGTAAATGAGAAAGTTAGTATGATCATTAAATTGAAATGACAAAGAAACAGAAATTAAAAAATTATATTTAAACCAATTACCAGAATAAAATAATGATCAAAGTCACTTCCATACAGATTTTAAAATTTAAAAAAATTCTTAGCACCTAATAATAATAATAATAATAATAATAATAATAATAATAATAATAAATGTCGTGTGACTAGGGCCTCCAGTCGGGTAGACCATTCGCCTGGTGCAAGTCTTGCGATTTGACACCACTTCGGCGACTTGCGTGTCGGTGGGGATGAAATGATGATGATTAGGACAATACAACACCCAGTCCCTCAGCAGAGAAAATCTCCGACCCAGCTGGGAATCGAACCCGGGCCCTTAGGATTGACATTCTGTCACGCTGACCACTCTGCTACCGAGGGCGGACTTAGCACCTAATGAAATTCAAACTCATAGCATTTGGCATGGGAGGACTGCGTCTTAACCATTATGCTACGCAACTAGTCTGCATAATATTCCTTTATTAAAGCTGTAGAAGACCATGCAAAATTTCAGAAACTTTTTGTTGATTACCCACCAACATGGGCCCACCAGATTGAATGCTGGGAAACCTACATCACCGTACAGATGGTTTCAGAAAGTCAATCCCATCACTGCACACCTCTTCTTGTTTCACAACATGTCATTGAAGGTCAATGGTATGTTGCTGATGGAGAAAGCCTTAAAGATCATGCTGTAACCCTTGCTTACATGAGATACCACTTCTACACACTGCCTAAACTTGGTTGCCTCAAATTGAAAATTCATCATTACTGACCCCGGTGGCCTCATATAATTTGTTATTCCTCACCTAACACAAATTATAACACAGTAGGCCTCATTGTCTGTGACTGACTTAATCCCTCGAGGCCACAGAGACACGCGCCTCTGTATTGAACAGAAATTATACCTTTCTCCACTTATTATACCTGCTGTGGCACATTCTGCTTCTGGATTCATATTTCCTGCATTTGTTTTTACTGGGTACACCTTTTGGCAATTTTGGGGTTCCCTTTTGAGTTTAGTGGGTGCCCAGACCACCTATATTGTTATTCCCTCTGCATGTGTCCATTACACTCACAACTGAAACATTTTATATTCGTTGCAAACACACTTCGTCTATCTCTTACTCCTGTCACACTATTAGTTTCTTCAAATTCCACTGCTAGCCTCACTGCTGCATGGAGATCCCTTGCAACACCAGTGCACACCCTCCTAGACATCTCAGGTGCTATACCCTTCAAGAAAGCATTGAGTGCCCTTTGCTCAGGTTCCTGTAGCACTACCTTGTCCACCCCATCATTCTGTGGTAAATCACATGTATGCACATTGATTTTTCTAATTCTGTCTGAAAAATCTTCTATGACTTGATTAGTCCTCTTGGTAAACCCATTTCTGACACCACTTTGTTAGAGGGTGGCACAACCTATGGCACCACTGTTGCAGCCTGTGCAAGGAGTGGTCCCAGTGATAAGACTGGTGGTTGAGAAAAACACTTTATTACTTTTAAATTAAACATTTCTCCAATGCCAATGTGAGGCAGACACACCCCCTCTTCACTGTGGCTTGCAACAGATGATCAGCAAACAGCTGGCCTCCGCCCCGCAAGACGGTACACACATTAGTGTCCTGCGTTGCTGATGACAGGCCAGGCAGCAAGCTGGCATTAATCCAGCAGGCCAAGGCCCTGATATCAATGGCACACTACTTCTTCTTCTTCTTGGTGCATCTGCCTTCTGCTGTTTCATGACTGTAGCCAGGAAACTTTGGCACCACTCACATCTTCTGCAGTGACGAGGGAAGACCGCCAAAGCATAGGACATGACCCACTGCCTCCTGCTAGGAGTCTCGCATCGGCAAATGCACACAGAAATCTACTGCATTGTGGCGCCAAGTCTCACAGCCTGGATATGGTACAGGAGGCAGCTGCCCTGACCCAGTTTCAAACATCCATCATCTCACTGCCTGGCAAGCCCTGGTGTTGGGGAAGTACTGCTGGGTTTCAAATGAATCTGTCTCAAAATTCACAATTATTTATACTGCTACAGGATGCTTTTGTTGCACTACTACCCAGGACCCAGTCATGTAGCTCATAACATGGTTCGAGCCCTAGTGTGTTAACACCATCCTGCTCACTCAAGCTATTACTACTGCGCAGTGCAGGTTTCACAGAGCATAGCTTGTGCCTCTCGCAATCCTTTTGCATACATGTCAATGTAACTGGCTTGTTTCCACACTGTGCATACCAACCAACAGTAGCTAATGTAATTCTCCATGGGTGTTTCTTAAAAAATTTTACAAGTTTTATTTAAGACAAGGTAGCAACAATGTAATATGTGTGTCACACTATGAAATGTATTGTGAGATTTTTCCAGAAATGTGAACATGCTGTCCCTCTTTCCTGAATCATCATCAGTGCCACTGTGCTGAAAACAGCATCTTGCCAGCTGCAGCCATCACCCAAGGGAACACACAGCATGCTATCAACTTGCGGGCTCCTGGTGACACTGGCAAGCTTCACCAGCCATGACCACCTGCATCACAGAAGCCACTGATTGCCTTCTGCCTCCATATCCACTGCCGTGACTGTACTGACTGTCGCCAGCACAGATCGGCAAAGATGTAGCACGAAGATCAACAGTAGGCACTGTACTAAGTGCGCCTACCACGAGAGAGGCCAGAAACACACCGACAAGCAACACGCCGCCAGCGCCCTCCCATCAGCATGTATGTAAGAGTGGTGCCGCTGACCAGAAGGCCTCACTAACTCACTCAGGCTACGACAGTGCATGGTGACCAGACTGGGACTAGCAGTGAGACTAAAGTTTGTAATAGCAAGATTACTGATACCGACTGTAAGAGAACTTTACTGATGAGCTTGTACCACAACACAAGCACTCTATTAAAGTTAAGTATCCAGGTCATGGAAATAAAGAACCGTATTAATCCATGTGTGCATTTGTGTTGTATAAAGAGGGTACCAGCCACCCATAACACCACCCTCTCCCTTGCTTCCTTGGTACAAGACTCTATAGTGACTGTTATGGAAATATGTTTCCATCATGTCAGCCATCCAACACCTGCCACTACTCCACTGCAGCCATGCCCTGGGACGTGACTGCTACATGCCCTGAACTATCAAAGGCAGCTTCATATGTCACTCCAGAGATTGTACACCCTGACCTCTACAGTTCTAATCACTCTCCGTAGTGTACGCAGTATAAACATCTGTAGGAAAGTTGCTCTGCTATTAAACAGTTGTTCAGTGGCACATGAATGATATGAAAATGCGTGATGAAAAAGTATTTAAAAAATTGCAAGTATAATATCATCACAGTGCTTCTGTTCTTAATCAACTGATGAATACTCAAATTCAAGCGATATACAGGGTATCACAAGCCTTTTGGGTCAAATTGACATAGGTGGTAGTGGATCAACAACCAGTTATATTGAGATAGGTAACCAACAGTCGCAAACGCATATTTATTGTTTCATGGACATACACAGCATACATTGCAACAATGTAGCTCACAGTAATCGTTCATAGCGATGACCCCCAGTCTCAATGCTTGAATTGCAACAGTGCACACAGTTCTGCCACACTCTGACAAAGATGCACTGTGTCTGATGTACACTGGAACAGGCAGTGGGTGGTAAACAGCATACACACCTCACCATCAGACAGACATGATGTACACAACTTAGCTCATAGCACGTGCAACATGTGCCACATGCACACCACTATCCCTGGTGTCAGGTAGGAATGCATTTAAAGTATGGCGCAGCAGGAAGTAATGCCTGTAAAGCAGCACAAATGTACAGAGATAACTTTCCCAACAGGTGTCATCTTAACTGGAAGACATTTATCTCTCTGGATACCAACTTACGAGAGTCAGGGTCATTCACGCCACAGATAGCCGGCTAAGGTTCCCGCCACAGACATGTCTGAATAGCAGACTGAGGGGACAGTGTTGGATCATTTGGCGAATTACCCAGCATATGAGGCCATCAACTTGCCTGAGAAACGCACACTTCAAAGGATAAGTGCGGAGAGTACTGACTGATTAGGTACTACACTCCTGTCATAAAGAATGTTTGCTAGTACTGGGACCAATGGATTTTGAGCCCCACATTCACTTCTGTCAATGGATTATCCGCCGTAGTGCCGAATTTTGCACAGTTTAGGCCTCATTCACCTGTGGTGATGTTTTCAACAGCTGCAACAGCCATGCTTGAAGTGAGGACAATCCCCAGGCCACCCACTTCTGTGGCCACCAGCAGCAATTCTCTGATCAACGTATGGGCGAGCGTTGTTCAAAATACCTAATAGGACCTTATTTTCTGCTTCTCATTTGACTGGTCCATGTTACCTGGTGTTTCTGCAAAGATGTACAGCCACAGTTCTTTGAGACTCTACCCCCTATTTTCCACAAAAGGATTTGTTTCAACACAGTGCACCAGCCCATTTCAATGTTAATTTCTGTTAGCACCTGAACAACATGTACCCTCATCGTTGCGGGAGGTCCTGTCCTATGGCCAGTGCGATCACCAGATCTCACACCTGTGAGCCTTTTCCTTGGGTTATGTCGAGAGGTTGGTGTATGAAACCCTCATTGAAATGGACAAAGATCTGCTTGCTAGTGTCCAAGCTGTCTGTCTCCTGGTACAACAGACACCAGGAATCTTTGAGTGTGTCAGAACTTCATGTGCTGTTTCCCTTCATGCACTGAGACTGATGGTCATTACTTAACAATTACTACGAAATACACTGTTGTCATGTGGTGTGTGCTGTGTATGTCCATAACACAATAAACAAGCATTTCTGACCACTGGTTCCCTATCTCAATATAATCACTTGTGGATTCCCTACCACCTGATTCCATTTGACGCAAAAGATTTGACACCTTGTATATTACAAATACCTTGCTGTGACACCCTCTGAACATGGTCTACATATCTGGAAGAAAACAGGTGTGTTACAACTTGGCAATACTTGCGTACACCCTGACATCATGAAACCTTTTGAGACGGAAATCTGAGGAATCTAAGAATGATAAGCATGTCAGTATTTGCATAGCTGCATGGCAGGAAAAGAGTAAAGCAACACAGTTTGGGGGTGAACTAGGCAAAGTGATTAGAACAGTGATTTTTTTTTCAATTAACAAGTGTCTGAATAATAGAGATAGCCAATGTAACAGCACTGTGCAGTCAACAGTGACTTGAAGATGCAATGGTTAGCAGAAATATAAGTAACTGAAAAAAATTTTAACAAATTCTAATTTTTCTAGACACAAAACTGGACAGAAATGGGCAACAACAATGTAATTAGAAAGCAGTTGACAATACAAACCTCGACAACCCGACATCTTAAAACATATTTTAATTGAGAAGAAATCTGTCACAAAACATTTAAATACTCAATACTATGTGGTCACATTGTTGCACTGAATTTGTACAGAAGTCAGCTTATATGTAACACTCATATTATTTGACAGTATCAATCACACATGCAGCACACAGTTAACCGCTTTTGAAATTAGTCGCTGAGGGACGAGGAGTTGGCTACCAATAAATCCTTTAGTTTTTCTTAAACTGGACTTTACTACTAGTAAAACTTTTTATGACCGCTGACAAGTTATTGAAAATGTGTGTTCATGAATAACAGATGATGATTCTGAATATGTGGTTATTAGCCTCTTTATCCACGCCTGGCATCCAAAAATATAGGTACAAGCCTTTTTTGTTCCTCTCTTTGTTCAATGGTAATAAAACTATCACACTTTTGTATTAGGTACATAAATGGGTAATTAGCCTACTAAAATTCAGCTCTCAGAATAGAAAACTAAGATCACTGCTTGGGAGTTAAACTGGCAACCTAATACATGTAGTATCTTAGGTTAATACAGAAATGGATATATTTTGCTGTCTAAGCCAGGCTCAGGTGTGGAGAACAGACTGGGTGGTGCTGTTTCATCATCTGCTAGAATCTCTGACAAGTGTTGCCTTAGGCCCATTTGATGTCGCCGATCTTTGATAGTCTTACAGTCTTCAGGATGTAGCAAAACAATGTTCTTCCACAGACACACCTGGGGGTTTGTTCTTTTCATAGTAGAAAGTCTCGAGTTATTTAGATATGTTCAATTCTGAGACAGCATAAGCCAATACCTCCTCTTCTTGAGCTTCTAGCAAAATCTGACAGACCTTGGTGAAGTGTTTGATGGTCCATAGTTTATTCGGTTGCGGACTACCTTGCCATTTGTTTTCCCATTTCCTAAGGACATGTCATGGACATGTGTCCTTGAGTCAGCACCTGGAATAACTAGTTTGAGTATTTCCTTCCTCGTGGCTTCTTTGGCTAGCCTGTCAGCCAGCTTATTATCCGGAATGCCAACATGGTTTGGTGTCCAGAGAAAAAGCTATGGATATATCTGTACAGTAGAGACCACCCAGTTGTTCATGGCTACATATACAATGGATGTTTTGGACAGCACTTGTCTTGACAGCACTTGTCGTTTGTTTGCAAAGCACCCAAAGAGATGCTGCATACATAAAAAATCCCATCCAGGGAAAGCCATTATGTTTTGTAGTGCTGTATGGACGGCCGTTAACACTGTAGTAAAAATACTAAATTTTAGTAGAGAATATTGGTCTTGTGATTCTTGAAGTTTTCCCGGCGTACTGAATGTTCGATGAGGTTTCAGGATTGCTGTTGGATCATGTTGACTTCCTGCCATGATATTTTGGCTGGCAAGCGTCCAGCCATCTTCAGGTGAGTGTCTGTCACGTCGGCAACATTTCATCTAAAATAGGTAGGATTCTAAGGAAATATCAAGTAAAAGTAATCTTCCGGCCACCGGCGAAGATTAGTGCCCTTCTCAGTTCGGTAAAAGATGATCTGGGTCTGCAGAAGACCAGGATCTACAAAATTCTTTGCCAGTGTGGCAAAGCTTACATCAGTCAGACGACACACACAATACATGAAAGATGCATTGAACTCTAGCGCCACACTCACCTTTCGCAGCCCAGTAAGCCGGCCATGGCTGAGCACTGTATTACCACAGGACCCGCTATGGATTTTTCTGCCACAAAAATCTTGGCCCCAGCGAAAATTTTTTGGGATTCAGTAATTAAAGAATCTGTGAGAATACGCCTAGCACAAAATCTGATAAATCGTGATGGCAGTTTTGACAGGAAGGCAGTTAATTCATAATGACACATCTTGTGACATCTGATGTCTGGTTTTTAGTGACGCGAGTGCGCATTCTGACAAAGGGCAAACATGTAGTTTTCACCTTTATGCATGCACATGTGTGCCACACACAGAACAGTATTTCCACAGAGTGCGGATTTCGACAGAGGACGCTCCTGTGACGGCCGCCAATGCGCACGGGTTTCTGCACAAATGAAAGTTCACCATCTTGCCAAATCTTGTTAAAAATTTTAAAATAAGATGTTGTCGGGTTCTGGGGATGTATCCCTACATTGTTTTAAAGTATTATTTAGTTTCCAAAACTCTGCTAAAGGTGATGCTGAGGAAAGTAGGATGGTAATTCCTAGTTATTGATATTTATGCATACTATACTGTTAGAAGTTCAGCAATGTCAGAGGAACTGGTTTAATTTTTCCTTTGTTAAGTAGTCCCTGGATTCCATTTATTGTTTCAAATCCACTAATCGATCATAATTTCGACAACACCTGTGAAGCTGAGAAATGTACTGTCACTGAAGAGATATACCATTCCCAACATTTTTTCTTCTTTTGTTTCACTAAATAATGCACTTTCACCCTTGATCTTGTGAATAAAATTAAATTTTCCACAGAGGGGTGTCATCTATGTTGATGTAGAGCCTTTTGTCATTCTCTTGATGGCTTCTGCAATCTCTCTGTAACCACCATGGAACAGATTTCCATCTAGCGGGACCTGAAGGGAATGCTGTTGTAGTTTTTAAGGGTGGATGATAATTTCTGCTGCACCTTGTACTACCTTGTCGATCCTCTTTTCTGTTTCATTGTGATCTGTGCTTTAGCAGTGAAAGCATTCCAATAGGTTCTTCATAGTGACCACTGTGACAAAAAACCAGTGTGGCATAAATTAGGAACCAATACATAGTTAGAGAAGGAGTATGAGATTAGTGTTGAATGTCCCACTGAAAACGAGGTTGGTAGAGATGGAGCACATGGTCAGACTATGAAAGGACAGGGAAGGAAATCAACCACAGTTTGTAAAAGGAACCACACCGTCATTTGCCTGCAGCGATTTAGGGAAATCATGGAAAACCTAAATCAGGATGTGTGTCCAGTGTGCTAACCGCTCCATCATCTCGCTTGGTGATACAATAGCCATATTTAGTCACTAGTGCAAATGCTATTGTGAACATTCCATTGCATAATAGATGCATGGTTGAGACAGAATATCGTCAAATCCATTGCAGAATAGGAACCACAAGTGGTGATCAATGAGCTGAAGCCCCAGAATGTAGGAGGCAGAGATCAACATATGAGAATAAACTCTCTTTTAGTTGCCCTCTATGAGTCACTATCTCACTGTCCCATAAGTGATTATGGGCATTAAAATCTCTAGTAAAAAGTAAAGCAGGGGTATCTATTTAATTAGGCCTTCCGTTTCTCTGTAGGTAATATCTTGCCATCATTATGCTCAACTGTACTCAAATGGGATTGCTTTGAGTGTAGTGTTCATAGGTATTTGTCCACAGAAGGTGTTTGATTTGACTAGTGTATGAACATCTCCAGATGCTAGTCCTGTGTTTTCTATATTGGTTATCTCGTGTGAGAGTAGGAAGGTAGTCTTCTAAAAATTTAAGTTCTTGTATTGCCTGCTATACATATTGTGGGATAGTTTGTGATTAATTATCAAATTTCATCTATATACCTATAAAAACCACTCCAATTCCATAATCAAATCACTGTAAATGCATCGGCATTCTCAGTAAGGATGAAGGTGATATATGTTATTCTTCAGAGAGTTTCAAACCCTCCTGTGTGGTTGGCATATTGTTCAAAGATTGTTCTGCTGTCAAGGAGAGTTCCAGTTCATCAGAACCAAGAAATCACAGCTTTGCTTTGTTTATTTCCTCTTTTTCTAATTTCCCTTCCTTTCCTCTTTTTGTTGTTTTCCTTTGTGTAATTTCTCAGATTGTAGGCCTCAACTTGACATATTAATCCTTTAACCACTGAATAGTGTCTAACAGTTCATCAGTCATATTTTGGAAGGAAGAAGCTGTGAAGTGGGTCTTCCTCTCTTGTGTGGGACATGAAGCACCACCTGTTTTATCTGCTGGTAGGCCACTGACAACTCTGTACAAAAAGGATTAAAGAGGGATGGAGATTCCTCTTGCAGGTAATCTTTCGGTTTTGGTTGTATGTTCTTGGCTTATAGCAGGTGGTAGATTTGGTTTTGAAAAAACTGTGGTAGGTGTGGTGCCACAACTTTGGCATAACAGACGACTGTACTGACTGGATGCAAGTATTCTTTCTTCAGGATACAACAGGCAGTCCATTATTTTATACTCTTGTATTTTCTTTTTGTTTTTAAATGTAGGACAAGCCAGTGAAACTGGGGGATTGTGTTCTACCAGTTTACACAGAAATTACCTGATACAGTTTTTATATATTGGATTTGCCATACATTGGGAAGGCATGTCCAAAATATAAGTACTGAAAACATCTTGTGTGCAGTGTGATGTAAGGTTCACATAGCACCGGCATATTATAACTTTTTAACTTTTTCAGGGAGGACATATCCTTCAAAAGCTAGGATGAAAGTGCTTGTATCTATTTAGTTACCTGTTTTATCTTTTTATATTTGCTGGACAAAATGCACACATCAACTTGTATTAGTTCATAGCTTCTGACATGCCTGCAGTGAGAGTTCTCCATGCAAAATAAATTCTGTACCTTATTCAAAGTTTTATGTGGAATAACAGTCACTGGTATCTCACAAAGCCTTTCATATGTTTGAAGTCCTTCGAATTGTGCAGCATAGACAGTTTAATCAATAGTGACCCATTTTGCATTTTTATCAGTGTGTTTACTTCTCCAAATTTATCTTCTATATATTCAATGAAAATTAATGGCTTCATTGCCATAAAAGTATCCTGACCCACTATTAGAAAACAAAAGGTACTGAATAAATTGTTTGGTTCCCGGTCTTCTGACATGTCCCTGTTCCTATGGGATAGGGAGGGCAGGGAAAACTGTTTGATCAGTAATGTTTACATTGAAATAGCGAGTTACCTTTTGTAACAGCCGGATGATTACAGCCATTGTATCGATTTAATTTGATGCATTCCACATTCAAAACATCCACAGTCATGCCACCTACTCTCATCACTACCGCCATCCAGCCACATTGAGTTCATATGGCATGACAGACATTGTTAGGAGTCTTCATGCCCCCAGAAGATGAGCATCTTCTCCTTGGTATCTGTGGGGAGCTAGCAGCTCAAGTATCACGATTGTTATCCCAGTTGTTATCTAGGACTCTACCAGAATGCTACCTAACAACCGCACCATGTTGGATCCACTACTGCAGTAGCTTTTAAGTGCATAAATGAGTCTCCACAGTTACTGTGCACAGAGGTCTTTTATGGCTGGAGGCAGCTTGAGCTATCTAAGGTGTTCTTCCCAAGTCAGTGGGAAAAAAAAAAAAAAAAAAAAAAAAAAAAAAAAAAAAAAAAAAAAAAAAAAAAAATTTAAAATGGATGTCTAACCAGAAGCTGACCAAAATTACATCAGTCAAAAAGTTAATATTTATATAGATAGATGAAGAGATATATAGATAAAGAGATATAGTGGAAAACAAAGCAGAACCTAAACACAGACATGACTGGGTGAACATCAAAGACTTCCACCATGGGAAGGAAAAGTGAGACAAGTAAGGATGGTTAAAGGTGGGGGGGTTGCAGCACAAGAACGGAAGTAGACGCGCCAAGAGTCATCATACACATATTCACAAAATGGTCGTCAGCCTGCTAATATGCTTGGAAAAATTTGTGGACAAAAGCAAGTGGCATTAAATCTCTATGAAAATTATTCTTATTTCTAGTACTGATTCAAGTGAGCTGTTGGTCTAAACAAAAAAAGATATACTTTCAATGAAAAGTTTCATTAAGGCATAAATATACAGTACTGGGAAGAAATGGTTAATGTCCTCAGTTCCTTAAAGAGGCCTCTGCCGTATGCTTTTAGTTCACTCCACAAATAATTCAAGTTATATATTTTTGGACTCAGAAAAATTTAACTTCCACTGCAAACAGAGATTTTTCTCTAAGCTTAAGGAGAAAGATGTGTCAACGAACCATTTATTAATGTCCATGAAAACTCCATGAAGCAACATTTCTACGACTATACTTGATTTGCTATTCACTGCAATGTTTGAATCAGGTGCAAGCAAAACAAACTCGCTATCTGGTAATATCACTGATGGAAAGTCACTGATATAGGCTACACAACAAAAGGTAAAGGCCCAAAGATGGAACCTTGGGATACCACATGTAATGACCTTCCAGTTGGATAATGTCTGATAACTTAACATACATCTTTTTCCTATTGGCCTCATTTGCTTCCTGTCAGAGAGATAAAATTCTAACCATTTTGCAGACTTTCCTGTTTCACCACAAAATTCTAATTTACTTAAAAGGATATTGCAATCTACACAGTTAAATGCTTTTGACAAACCACGTAATACACCACCAGCCTTTAATTTACTGTCTGATGAATTAAATACATTCTCACTGTGCATGTAGAGAACCTTACTCACTATTTGAATCCTTAAGAAGTCCAAACTGTGATTTTTTCAATAAATTATTCGTTGTCAGATCATTAATAAGCTGACTGTATGTTACCTTTTCTAAAATTTTCAAGAATGCTGGCAGCAATGAAACTGGATGGAAATTTGATGCCGCTTTTTTAACTTATTTCTCAAACAAAGGCATATTTCAGCCATTCACGAAATGATCCATTGATAAATAACTGATCAAACAGGTAGCTTAATATGTTGTTCAATTCTGAAGCAAACTCTGTAATTAACTTTGTTAATATTTCATCATAACCACTAGAAGTTTTTTGATTTTAAAGATTTTACTGTGGACATTTGCATTCATGTCATGAGCAATGCAAACATAACTCCAGCTCATGTCTTTATTATCAATGGCTGTTTGTGAGCGATTAGACACCCTAGTTGGGAAGCTTATGGTAGGAAAGAAGTTCAGTAATAGTGTTACTGACTGTAGGCCTAGTAAATTCTTACATTAAGAGTTTTTACAAAAACCCACACTAAAATCACCAGTAACACCTATTTCGTTGTTTTTGCGTGTTAAATAGGTAAGTACAGCTTCACGGTGATACATGAACAGATTAAAGTTAACTGCAGGTGCCCCTGATGTTTTCCAAACCTACGTCTGTTGCGCGTGCTTCCACATATTGCTATCCACAAAATTTATAATTTCTAATGAATGTGGCAACTCCTAAATACTCTATTTCTGCTCTACAAAAGTGAGATGCTCATCTAACACGGTCTCAAAATATGATATCGAGAGATGAAACCGGTTTCAACGTACACATTCATTTAAAGTTGTAACAAAACGCTGTCTTCAAAAAGCAGCGGAAGCATTGCTTGTCATTCCTTTTTACTGAATGTACAAATTTATAGTCAGCATATAGGCCTACTCACTGTTAACAGTATTATATTTGGAGGTTTCATGGGATACTCCGTTGGTAGTATTATCCTTCCATGATACACTCCACCTTCAAAGTCGGTAGCCGGCGGTCCACGCACAGTAAAATGCCATTCGAACAAGTTGTCATCTAGTGGGCGTGCCCAGTATTCTTCCGTGGAATCCTTCAATTCACACGCTTCTCGCATTAACCTTTTAACTGCTATGGTGAGGAAGAAATAAAACACACGTTTTGTAAGCTCGACACTGTGACAATTTCCGCGATCACACATAATATGACACCATAAGTTAAATTACTTACCAGGACTCCGAACATTGTATCTTCCTTGGATATCCATTTTCGGATGTGACAATCAAAAAATAACTACGAAAAAGTACAATGTATTATGTAGATATGCTTTTGACGTGGACGAATCAGATAGCAACACAATTCCATGTACAGTAAATATTACAAAAAGACTTCATTTTCATAGTTACTAGATGTACAGTAAAACAAGCCCTTACAAACTGGTCATTTACAACAGTGCTTTAGATTTCATATTCAGTACATTTAATTTCGAGTTCAAATACATCCTAAAACGTTTATTTACAAAAAACAAAAAAAATAACAAAATACTTCCCCTTCAAGTATCTATGACGCAATCAAAGACACATTGATTGCATACAGTTTAGATACAGGCACGGCCGCGTCTATTGACGACGGCCGTGATAGAGCTCTACAGACGTACCCGTAGAGACTCCACAATGGAGAGAAACGAAAAGCGTCTAATTAAAAAATCGAGTGTACAAAGGCGGATCCCTCTATTTTTGCGTAGTTTTATTTGTAATTTAAGAAGAAAAAATTTACCATTTGATGTCGGAGATGGAAAAAAAATCTTTGCTTCTCTCGCACTAGGAGCTATTACTTATTCGCTTCCTTTATTTTTTTGACACATATTCTCTGTTTTGTCAAATGTGTATTTCCTATGACTAATTTAGTAGCTGAAGGAGAGCATAACCAAAAATCAGTATTATTCTCCTTTATTCCTTTCTTTGTGCAGCCTGGTGTCAAGAGATTAAGTAGAAGAATCTCTTGGCGAGGCCTTTCATTTAAATGCAGACCATACGCTTCTGAAGAAAGAGATTTTTTATATAAGAAAATTGCAGAATCGTATCCCCATAAATTTACAAGCACTCCTCCTGTAATCATAATCTGACTCAATATTCTGGTCGTATGTAAAGGCTGTTAGTAGCACCAAAGTTTAGTATCCATTGTCTAGTGAATGAGACAGGAACTGAAATTGCGGGTATCAAAGCAAAAGCTAAAATGCTTAACTTCGTTTTCAAATGTTCCTTTACAAAGGAAAACCCAGGAGAATTGCCCCAGTCTAATCCTCGTACCACTGAAAAGATGAATGAAATAAGTATTAGTGTCAATGGTGTTGAGAAATCGTTAAAACTAAACGAAGCTCCGGACCCCGTCAGATTCTATACTGAATTTGCGTCTGAGTTAGCCCCTCTTCTAACTATAGTCTACCGTAGATCCCTCGAACATGCCCAGTTCTTGGAAAAAGGCACAGGTCACACCCATCTACAGGAAGGGTAGTAGAAGTGATACACAAAACTACCGCCCAATATCCTTGACATCAATTTATTGTAGAATCTTAGAACATATTCTGAGGTCTAACACTATGAGATATCTTGAGCAGAATAATCTCTTCAGTGCCAACCAGCATGGATTCGGAAACATCGATCATGTGAAGGCCAGCCCAAGCTCCCTCACTCAGTGCTGAACGCCATCACTGCATCCGCTCCTCACACCTGTGAAACATCCG
Source organism: Schistocerca piceifrons (assembly GCF_021461385.2). Classification (NCBI taxonomy): domain Eukaryota; kingdom Metazoa; phylum Arthropoda; class Insecta; order Orthoptera; family Acrididae; genus Schistocerca; species Schistocerca piceifrons. The sequence goes on from NC_060138.1 coordinate 689,164,058, forward strand.
AGGTCAGTTGACTACAGCCAATCTGGTCCAGAGCCTCTCCTGCCCCTACGCCGTGCGACCACAGTGCCGACGGATAATAATCGCTGAATGGTACAGCGAATATATTCACCTCCCTGGCCCACCTTCCCCCCTCCCCCCTCCTTCAGCGCTGTCTATAAACAGACGCCACTTCAGAGAACAGTGCCGCCTGTCTCCACCCCTTCAACAGCCTAGCGATACTGTGGGTTCCATAGCAGATTCGGACAGGAATCTAACCCCTTGTGCTTACCCAAACGAACACTGCACCAGACAGGTGCACCAGGCCACTCTAAAACTAAAAGATGCCTTAATCAAGAGCACCTACACTGTTCTGCCACCTCATGTTGCCCTTCCAATGGCTCACATTTATTTGTTCATGAACATCTGATGCAAACCTACTTCCTCATCGGCACGGGCACTGATGTCAGAAGTCGCCCGCCAACTCGAGTGCCGAATACTCTCTCACCGTAATCTCTCCAACTATTTGCCGCAAATGACACTGTCATCGGAGTCCCGGCACAGCCTCAATCACTTTGTACTTAGGGGCACTGGACCTTCCTCGTCATCATGACAGTCTGTAGAGGACAAGGGGTTATTTTTAGGAAATATGGTGTGAAATTGTGATTTAGTGTGTTTCAGGGCGCGATGCACCAGCCTCACGGCAGACAGCAGTCGAAGGCTGGCTGGCGTGTTATGAAGTTGACACAGTTTTGCAACGAGCTTCGGCATCAGTTCGACCGATTGGGCGTTCAGTCGCTGTTACATCGTCGTCATCAGTGACGCTGTCCCCAAGGACCAGCCGACGGAGGGCGTTGCCCGCTGCTGCACCTGCAACTCCCGGCGTCGTCACGAGCCACAGCATCTGCAGGAGGTGAGCTAGGCTGGGCCTCGTACTGCTACAGCCACTGACCGAGCACGGCGTCGCGTTCCCTGGGCTGCGTGCATCAGCCCGTCTCCACCATGATACGAGCGGTGGGGCTGAGCTACCAGAAAATGTATTGGAAGAACCAACAATAAAGAGGAAGATTGTTAAAAACAGCCATCTTCTTCTACCCAGCCACGCCCTACAACCCCGACCATGTCACCCGCTCCGGTCATCCTATTATAAGTGGTGTCAGTCAGGCAACCTGCACATCACACACTCCTGTTACAGTTGGTGACAGTAGTCGTATTCTCCCTGGATTTGGAGGAAATTGTGGTTGGTAATCGACGAGGATATGTGGCACCTGAGAAGGGCAACAATGGTTCAACAACTCCTGCAACATGACAAGTATGTGCCAATTTTTCGTTTGGTGGTTTGTCTGAACCTGTAGCATAGTCCGTCTTCCCTACCTGTTCTTCTTTATGGGCTTACTGTGGTCTTGATTCGATAGCTGGTAGTGATGGAGCAGTCTGTGTCAGCTGAGGTGGCTATTCAGCAGCTACTTGAGCAAGTGTCGGAATTAGAGATAGAGCTTGCTCGGTCTAAAGAAGCAAGCAAGGAACTGTTTCCTGTTAATGCAGTAATTCTTGACACTAGCGCTTCACTGATGACGACGACGTAACTGTCACCGAACGCCCAATCAGTCGAACCGATGCCGGCGCTCGTTGCAATACTATGTCACTTGCATAAAGCACCAGCCAGACTTCGTCCGCCGTCTGCCGAAAGGCTGGCGCATCACACACTGAAACACACTAAATCAAAATTTCGCACCATGTTTCCTGAAAATAACCCCTTGTCCTCTACAAGTCGAACTGATCCTGGGGGCAGACTTTTTGCATCACTATCACCTGTTTCCTGTCCTCGACCACAGTTTTTTATTATGCCATGACGGTCAGTGGCCAAACATTGGAATTATCGGTAAAGTTCTCCATGAACATATCTGTTCACCTCCCACCTCTTCATCACATGGACGTACACCACTGGACTCCTCCTATAGTGCTCAGCGCTCTTCAGCAAACTTCACTCTCTCATGTCCAACTATTCTTCGCTAAACACCGCAATTGACACCATGAGATGCGAAAACATGGGTCTTTGGCAGCACGTTACTGACATAGCAGCATCATTTCACGCTGCCAAGCACAACCTTGCTGTCCTACAACATGTGCAACAGCCAAGACACACGTCTGCCTCTTCAGAGGACACCAACGTACTTCCAGAGCCTATCTGCAAGGAATTTGAACAGGTTAGTGAAGTGCTGTATCCAACTTCAGTATGCAATTCTGACAGTGTACCCACTACTCCACCCAACAACGCTGCTCTGCAATGCAGTGTGTTGCCAGCCACTCATGTGCACCCCATTGTCAGTCCACTTGTAGTTTGTGCTGTTTGCAATGATACTGTTCATCATATAAACATTGTACCCAGCCCACCTGTCCAACATAGACCTCGATGCCTCCGTCCCCCCAAACTTAGAGCAGAGAAGGCCGCCATGGACAAACTCTTGGAGGCAGACATTGTCCACCCATCAGACAGTCTCTGGGCATCCCCTATAAAGCATGTTTTAACGAAAGACAAATCATGGCGCCTGTGTGGCGACTACCAGTGACTCAATGATTGAACTATGATAGACAGTTATCCAGGCCCTATCTACAGGACTGGCGCCAAAATATTCAGCGTTATTGACCGTAAAATAGCATACCTCCAGATTCTCATGGCGAAAGAGGATATACCAAAGACAGCAATCACTTCACCTTTCAGACTCTTTGAGTTTTTGTATATGCCTTATGGATTGAAAAACGCTGTGCAAACATGGAATCATTTAATTGCACAGTTTTGTTCTGTCTATCATTTTGTTATGCCTACATATACAACGTCCTTATGTTCTTCTCATCACCAGACGGGCACAAGGCTCACTTACAATAAGTCCTAGATAGACTCGCTGCCTGTGGGGTCATCATTAATGAAGACAAATGTCAGCTACAGCAATTCCATGTGACATTTATCAGCCACTCCATGAAGCCTCAGGAATCTGCCTGACATCAGAGAACACTGACCAGATGCGACTCTTGCCACCTCCCTCCAGCTGCCAAGAGTTATGCAGATTTTTAGGCGTCATAAATTTCTAAAGAAGACACATTCCAAACACAGCTGAGATGGATACTGCAGGAAAACACCTCCTTGAATGATTACATCCTAAGCAATTCGCCTTTGATAAAATCAACGACTTGAGTGACCCTCTTTATCAGGGCCTTGTAACAACAGGAGACAGCCAGCATTTCCCAGCCTCTGTGGTTTTTCTCTCGTAAACTTTCAGACGCGCAGCATAAGTGGTCAATCTTCCACCATTAGCTACTCGCTACTTTCGAGAAGGGATAGAGGGCAGACCTCTTACTGCTTACATGGATCACTGTCCCCTGGCTGACATGCTACACAGCCCATCTGAGGACCCCTGCAGCTGTCCTGCCTACAGCTGACAATAGAACTACACTGTCGGCCACTCCACCCTCGAAGCTCACCACCAAGGCTGCTACCGATGACAGCGAGCTGCTTCCCACTATGGATGTGACCTCCAGTCTCCCGCCCACCTCAAAGACTAAGAGAACTCCGGTATCACTGTGGCTGTTGCCCCACCGCCGATCAACCCTGGCACTTCAACACTTAGCAATGCTTCCCCTTCTACCGTGCTCTGCACTACAGAGTGGGGAGGGGGGCGGGTCTCTGTGGTGACATAGTAACTGATTGACAAAATAAACAGCGTTGCCCAGTGCAGTACACTGCACAATAATATCTGCGATGAGTTAGTATGTGTTGAATCTCTGACTAGTGTAGATCACGATGTAATTACGTCCAGCAAAATCAAGTAAGGATTTGTCTACCACACCCCCTGTTCCGTTTATTATGCATGCACTCTCACTGGTACTGCATTTCCTACGAGGCTATCACTGAAGAATCTGACTTTGTACGGGGTGTTCAAAAAGTCTCTTCGCAGTGCTGTATGATTGTTAGCCGCATGTGCCATATGCCACAGTAAATATACAGAAATGAAACTCAGTGAAATACAAGTTATTAATTTATTGAATATTCATATATTCATTTTTACTTGCTTATTTTCACATTAAATGTTGAAAGTGTCCCCCCCCCCCCTGTTGTTGAATACACAATTCAATTCGTCTAATCATGTTTCCAAACACAAGCTGTGACATTTCTTCTGTAACAGAAGCAGTGAAAGTGGGTATTGCAGTTTTCAATTCATCGATCGATTTTGGACGATTTTTATAGACAGTTGCTTTCGCTGCGCCCCAGAAGAAAAAGTCAGGTGGTGTTAGGTCAGGCGACGTGGAGACCAATGTCCCTGTGAAATTATGCGATCACCAAAAACATCAGCAAGCAGTGACATTGAAACGCGAGCTGTATGCGCGGTTGCACCACCTTGTTGGAAGAAACCGTTCAGTATTTCACTTAACACAAGTTCTCCTACGAATGGGTACAGAGTATCACTGCAGTATCGTTGTGCGTTTATTGTTTCGTTGAAAAATATGGGACCCACAATCCGACGTCTAGAAATTGCAATCCGAACTCCTATTTTCACAGAATGAAGTAGTTCCTCATGAATACAGAATGGATTTGCAGTACTCCACATACGAGAATTTTGCGAGTTTATGTACCGTGATAAATGAATCTACGCCTCATCGGTGAAAAACATTTCATTAAGAATGTTGTTGTTGTTGTGGTCTTCACTCCTGAGACTGGTTTGATGCAGCTCTCCATGCTACTCTATCCTGTGCAAGCTTCTTCATCTCCCAGTACCTACCGCAACATACATGCTTCTGAATCTGCTTAGTGTATTCATCTCTTGGTCTCCCTCTATGATTTTTACCCTCCACGCTGCCCTCCAATACTAAATTGGTGATCCCTTGATGCCTCAGAACATGTCCTATCAACCGATCCCTTCTTCTAGTCAAGTTGTGCCACAAACTTCTCTTCTCCCCAATCCTATTCAATACTTCCTCATTAGTTATGTGATCTACCCATCTAATCTTCAGCATTCTTCTGTAGCACCAAATTTCGAAAGCTTCTATTCTCTTCTTGTCCAAACTACTTATCGTCCATGTTTCACTTCCATACATGGCTACACTCCATACAAATACTTTCAAAAATGACTTCCTGACACTTAAATCTATACTCGATGTTAACAAATTTCTCTTCTTCAGAAACGCTTTCCTTGCCATTGCCCGTCTACATTTTATATCCTCTCTACTTCAACCATCATCAGTTATTTTGCTCCTCAAATAGCAAAAGTCCTTTACTACTTTAAGTGTCTCATTTCCTAATCTAATTCCCTCAGCATCACCCGACTTAATTCGACTACATTCCATTATCCTCGTTTTGCTTTTGTTGATGTTCATCTTATATCCTCCTTTCAAGACACTATCCATTCCGTTCAACTGCTCTTCCAAGTCCTTTGCTGTACCTGACAGAATTACAATGTCATCGGCGAACCTCAAAGTTTTTATTTCTTCTCCATGGATTTTAATACCTACTCCGAATATTTCTATTGTTTCCTTCACTGCTTGCTCTATATACAGATTGAATAACATCAGGGAGAGACTACAACCCTGTCTCACTCCCTTCCCAACCACTGCTTCCCTTTCATATCCCTCATTGAGAATATCCCTTCCATTTCGTCGAACGAAATTTTTGAACCATTGACAATAATGCAGTCTCTTGCCATGATCAGTATTTTTCAGTTCTTGGACGACTGTCACTTTGTATGGGAAAAGTTTTACTCTTTTCCTTACAGTGTTGGCTGTCACGACACTAATATCGATTTCCTGGACGAGTTTTCTTACTGACTTGTTCGGACTCATTGACATTTTATCGGAAATATCGAGTAGTTTATCCTCAGATGACCACTTCTCGGCGCATCTGTCTCTAAACCTGTACTTCGAAATTTGTTAATCAAATCTCGCACAGTATCGCGATGTGGGAGTGTTGTCTCTGGGAAAATTGAATTAAATGTTTGACGAACTGAAACTGTGTATTTACCGCCAGCTTAGAACACTTGTGCTACTAAAAACACACGTTCTTCAATGGTTAGCATTTTAACAGTGACAAAAACGAAACAAACGAACAAAGAAACTAAACTTAAACGTTCAAATCAACACGTAACTACAAACACCAACGATACTACTGACGCTGGCTGAGATAAGCGAAACAGTGGAATGATGGGAGAGTCCACTTGAAGGGAAGTAACCCAGGCAGGCGGACAATCATACGGCACGCGCGGCTAACAATCATACAGCACTGCAGAGCGACTTTTTGAACACCCCATAGTTACAGTGGATTAACTTAAGCAAATGTATGCACTGTACAATTTATATTTGTATTTACATATTATTGCAGCTGGATCTTTCATGTTGCTTGTAAGCAACGGACAAGCCAAAAGGACTGTTTTTAAAATAGTTGCAGTTTCAGATCACCTTCTGTGTAACATCAAGGTATGTTAGTAGCTGCAACGATTTTCTATTAAAATATTACTTGCGAGCAAAGTTATTCAAAAATTCATATCATTGTATTCCTTTTCACGTGGCACAGTTGTCTTCTCCCCAAAGTGGAGAAGAAATATTCTGGTACTTCAGTACTCCACTTCCTCCTTTGGAAAGTATAATCCACACACAATCCTCGCACAGATGTGGTAGTCTCCACCACTACAATATAAGACAACAGTGGCATGTTACCTGGTTGTGGAAGTTCAAGGTACATTAAGTGACAATGTTTATTTACATCGGTACATATCACTTACTGCCAAATTTTTAAAAATAAATTTCAGTTTCTTTTCTATATTTACATGCAGACCATATCAGTTAAAGGAAAAATATAATCGACACAAATGAGAGAGGGCTAATTACACCTTAAGGCAAATGTGTTAGTATTTCCCAGGTTTTCTATTCAGTCATGAAATGGTCACTAGGATACAAAAAGGTCTCTTTTTCCGAATTATATTTTAGGGACAAGTTAAATAAACACTTCACTATATATAATTTGATACCTTCGTATTGTGTTACAAGTTAGTGATTTTCCTAAAGCAAGAACTGATGTTGCTTCAGATATGACGTTGGCATTGAAAAGAGAAAGGCCGCTTTCTGTTCCTGAATTTTTGTTGATGATACTACTAGCAGAACATCACCACCAGGGTATGAAAACACAATTTGTGCATACATTATCCAAGTCTACTTAGTGTTCTGTGTAATACTTTTCTGTTTCTAATCCTGTATGTCAGATTTATAACTTTTCTAGTCAACCTCTTTGTATCTTGACGAAATAAATCTCGGGTGAACAGCCTGGTATGAGTGTGCATACGACTCAATATTTCAGCAATCGACCACATTGCCATCATCAGGTGCGCTGATGTACTGACCGGCGTTGGGCCGGCGCCATCAATATATATATATAGAACAATCCCCCTCCCGCTTCTCCCTCAGGTACTTCCTATGAGTCGGTGCGGTCCGCGCCCCGCGCGTGGTCCAGGTACAGCGTCCGTTCTCCCGCCGTCTGGGCGCTGCGTCCTAGGTGTTCTCGTTCAGGAAGGTCTGCCGGCACCGCTTTCGTTATTCTTCCCTCCTCCCCCGATGTCGGTACACTCTGGAAAATATCCTTTCTCTTCTTAATCCGGGTGATCGCGGGTTCCCACGCCTTGCTAAGGATGTAACCGCTGTCACGATTTAGTTGTGGCTCCTTATTCTGATCTCAATGGCTTCTTTGATGACATAATCCCAGTATTTGGAAGTTTGTGTCAGGACAGGCAATGCTCAGTGATTGCCGACTTACTGGGCTGTTGCAGTCTAGTGTGCCACTGATGTTCTCGGCATCGCTCCTCAATGGTACGAATAGTCTGTCCTATGTATACACTATCGCATTGGCAACGTATCTGATAAACCCCAGATTTATGTAGACCAAGGTTGTCTTTGACACTAGCAAGAAGGCTCGTGGTTTTGCTTGGAGGACAAAAGATGGTTTTCACTTGGTGTTTACGTACAATGCGTCCAATTTTTCCGGATAAGGCCCCACAAAACGGAATAATAGCCAAGGCCACTTCCTCCTGAGGTTCATCCTCAGTTTCCGCCGGTGCTGCAGGTGTGGGATGCAGAGCCTTCCGAATTTTCCCTTCCTTGTAACCGTTCCTCTGAAACACGGTCTTCAGCTGGTCCTATTCTTGTTGCAGACTGTCCCTGCCGGAGATGGTGTGAGCTCTGTGTACAAGAGTTTTGAGCACGACATTCTTCTGTGCCGGGTGGTGGCAGCTATCCGCATGTAGGTACAAATCGATGTGCGTCTTCTTCCTGTACACGCTGTGGCCCGAAGTGCCGTCAGCTCCTCGTCTAATCCAAACATCTAGGAAAGGGAGCATTCCATCCGTTTCGATCTCCATGGTTAACTTAATATTCTCGTGTCTGGAGTTGAGATGTGTGAGGAAGCCTGCCAGTTTCTCTCTTCCATGTGGCCAGACAACGAAGGTATCACCCACATATCTAAAGAAACAAGTGGGTTTTAGATGTGCTGGTTCAAGAGCTTCCTCCTCGAAATGTTTCATGTACAGTCATGCTCAAAAGTATCCGAACGACCTGAATTGCATTTCGCCTCATACGCATGCAACCCACAAAACGCAGCTGTCTAGCAGATCCTCTAATCGCTCCTCGGTACAGTCGTTGGACTATTGAAAATGGTTCCAACAAGTCACGACTAGAAAACACTGCTCTGTATCGCAATAACTCAAGATGTAAAGTAATACTACGATACTACAAATGTCAGAGAACACCTTATCACGGATAGGACTGTCTTTAAGGCTTGTAAGCTCACATTGATAACAATAAAGGACATACCTGAAATGATACCACTCTCATTATTACGTCAGACAGGTAATGCACGTAGTAAGTTGGTCGTAATCATGATTTCCTCTTCAAGTAACATACGTACTTATTATTTAACACAAAATGACAATAATAATTTAAATTATTCACAAGCAACAAGTTGAGAATATGCATGAACTTCAAATGACACGACGAACCGTGTCGTTCTGCATTTGGATTTAAACCCGGGTCATGTAGACTAAGCAAAGATTTCGTGACTGACGGAAACTAACAGTCATTCCTGACTAGGCATACAGAGAGTGATATACCTCGATTTTAGACAGTATGAGTTAGTTAATATCAACTTTAAATTACGTAACGTAAACATTTTTAATGGACGGGAATTCCTACCCAGCATCAGCATCTGTTAACGAACTACGAGAGAAGTTACGTATTGCTTCTTCACAAGTAACTTACTTGAAATGCCGTGAGGTAAAGCTTTGTGTTGGACAAGGATTCGAACTCAGAACCTAATCGGATTGATATCGAAGCACAATCAACTGTGACATATCGTATTTTCTTGGCAGTAGCTAGATGTAACGGAAATGACGAGAAGAAACATTAATTTTTTACTTCCCAGGACTCCAACCCGGCACCTATCGCTGTACATTCTAGAGAAAACGAACGTTAAATATGGGTTTGTTACACCAACAGTGACATGTGAGCATGTTTGAACCAGAAATAATATGACGAAGAGTTCAGTGCGGACTGGTAATCGAATGCCACACACATCGTTGTTGACTACACACGATGAGACGTCAGCTACCGAATTTTTCTCCACCAGCAACTCGGAATAACATCATTGAACTTTCAGTGATCTCGCAAATAGTTCTGTCTCTCATTAGAAGGCAAAACCGTCAGATATCGTTAGTGTTGACAACGAATGAAAATACATTAAAAATTAAAATTAAGATACACCAGCAGATAGGTATTCTCATGTTAGAGCTTGATAATACATAATGAAAACTTTAGTTCCAGGCTAGGATTCGAACCCATTCACGCGCAATATGAGAATATGTTCAGGAATCTGCAGTTTTGAACAAATAACAAATTGTAGTCGAGCTGTACTGTCACGAAGGCATCAAATTCCCGCGTTAAGGGCGGTCTGAGTTGCATTCCCAGTTCAGAATCAATTTTATCGACATTCAGAAGCTGAAATATAAGATGGAATAAGTGTCCTGTGACCATACATAGCGTTTGTTTCGTCACTAGAAATAAAGAACTAGTGTAAGAAAGGTTTCTGGTGATAGAGTTTCTACATGTCGCCACTCGTGACTTTATTGTGGTTCAACCTAACGTCTACTTGGTAGACAAGGAATATCATGTTTAATTCGAATTTCAGACAACAATTCCATTGTACCTTCTTCACTAAACGAAACCTTATTAAAATTGTGCTCTGTATTACAAGAAAAGAAATAAAACTAACCATGATAACCTTATGACGAAAGTCTGTTCTAATAAAACTGAGTATCTGTACACAAGCGTGCCTCTATCAACACGAATTAGTAAAATACTACTCACTTAGATTTCGATTGAGTCTGTGTTTAATTGGTATGCTGTGTCATACTGAAGAGGTGTGCAGAGGTAGTATTTCATAAATAAAGTTATGTATTCCTAGAAACGAAAAATTTGCTTCTCAGCAGCGGAAAGAGGCGTTACCTGTTCTGCAGCATTATAATTTTTCCACCATTGCACTATGAGTCGGAAGTATTTTCTTGCGATCTCCTTATTGATGTTTGATCTGACTGCTTGTAGCTCTTTCACAGAAGGGATAAAAACGTTACAGTCAGTGACACTGGAACTGCTAACCATAAAAGACGCTTTTTCCTAGATCAGCACGTTACCACAAAGCTAGCAAGGAGGTATGCGCTTTTGTTTCCTCTTACAAGGCCAGTAGTGGCTACAACTCGTAAACTGCTATTTAAAGGACGAGATTAGTTGCGATTTCCACGTGCAACGACTTTCCTGCGCTGAAAACCGTAAATTTACAATCTTTTGTTACACCTCAAGCGATAATAACTCATTTTATTCAATGGGAATGACAGGAAAAATCGAGTGAACTTTGAGGCTTAATTCCGTACACACCAGGAAGTAACTCGTCGATCACAGAGTTACCAAACATACCTTGCCTTGTTACCAAATCTCAGTTACAGTACCAGCAGGAAGAAGACAAACCGATGTGATCCTACAGCGGGCTGGGAAGTGACCATATCTGGCACCTCAAAGACGCGCCTGCTATGGCCTGGAATACGGAATGCGTCTGATTCGCATTTCTGTAACTAGTTTCGGGACTGGAGCGTAGTTACTAATAATACTCAGGACAGACTGCAAACTAAGCATCATAAATCAGTATCTCTCATAGTTGTTTTTATATTTTTTTTTTGTAAGTGTACTCAAAACAAAGAAACTCATTCATGGACCTTTTCGTGCCTCGCCGATAGTCAAGAACTACAAACTAATAAAAATAAAAAAAGAATATGTGTGAGAGAGTGAGGAGAGAGAGAGGAGAGAAATAGTTGAAAATAAAAAAGGAGAGAGAGTAAAAAATTTTTGTAAAGAAATTGAATCAAGGTATGTAAAGAAATCTTTCATTAAAATGACACGTTTCACATCATTACGAAATGTCTTATTCAGGATCTATGGAACAAGTATTAATCTAATCTAATCTAATCTAATCTAATCATATTGCTGAGTAGCCATGAAGAGTCATGAATTACCGGAATTTTCGCCAATATCAGTAACCAAAACTAACCTTGAAAATAAAAGACGACGGTTTTTGTAATAAACCGGGACTCCTCTCAAGACCCTTTCGTCCCTGTTAACTAACCACAGAAGATGTCTGATATACCTCCATTCATTAGTAACAAAGTGTGCATGCATTTAAAGATGAAGTGCATGATGTGAAGTTCTGTGATGGAGATACGAACCCAACACGTAATCAGATTGTTAATTAAGTAAAATCAAATGTTACATATCGGTTTTTTTACCAGCTGCTAGGTGTTTGAATCTAAAATAAGGATAAAAAATTTTGTGCCTGAGCGACAAGCGAACCGCACACCTACCGTCCTTTACCATCCACAAATATAGCTTAAGTATCAATTGCTTATTCACCAAAAGTAAGATGTGTGCGTGTTTGACCAGAAATAACGACACCTATTCCGATTGTTGGCAACACATGAACAGACATTAAAAATGCACGTTAATTTTCTGTGGGAGGCCAGTGTGCACGTGATAGGGCTTGAAATGAGACGAGGTACTGGCAGAATTGAAGCGGTGAGGACGGGTCGTGAGTCTTGTTTGGGTAGCTCATTTGGTAGAGCACTTGCCCGCGAATTGCAAAGGTACTGAGTTCGAGTCTCGGTCCGGCACACAGATTTAATCTGCCAGGAAGTTTCATATTAGCGTACACTCCACTGCAGAGTGAAAATCTCATTCTGGACAGTATTTGTGTTTACCATGACATCCGCCTATGTCATTTCCCAACGTAAACCGGCTCTGCCCAGTTGGTATTGAAGGAACACGATGTTCATGCGGATTCTGGATTATAACGTCTTTCTCTTGAGTTTACCACAGGCATTGTTGTCTGAAATTCACATTAAACATGATATTCCTTGTCTACCAAGTAGATGTTAGGTTGAACCACAATAAAGTCACGGGTGACGACATGTAGAAACTCTATCACTAGTAACTTTTCTTACACTAGTTCTTTATTTCTAGTGACGAAACAAACGCTATGTATGGTCACAGGACACTTATCCCATCTTATATTTCAGCTTCTGAATGTCGATAAAATTGATTCTGAACTGGTAATGCAACTCAGACCGCCCTTAACGCGGGAATTTGATGCCTTCGTGACAGTACAGCTCGACTACAATTTGTTATTTGTTCAAAACTGCAGATTCCTGAACATATTCTCATATTGCGCGTGAATGGGTTCGAATCCTAGCCTGGAACTAAAGTTTTCATTATGTATTATCAAGCTCTAACATGAGAATACCTATCTGCTGGTGTATCTTAATTTTAATTTTTAATGTATTTTCATTCGTTGTCAACACTAACGATATCTGACGGTTTTGCCTTCTAATGAGAGACAGAACTATTTGCGAGATCACTGAAAGTTCAATGATGTTATTCCGAGTTGCTGGTGGAGAAAAATTCGGTAGCTGACGTCTCATCGTGTGTAGTCAACAACGATGTGTGTGGCATTCGATTACCAGTCCGTACTGAACTCTTCGTCATATTATTTCTGGTTCAAACATGCTCACATGTCACTGTTGGTGTAACAAACCCATATTTAACGTTCGTTTTCTCTAGAATGTACAGCGATAGGTGCCGGGTTGGAGTCCTGGGAAGTAAAAAATTAATGTTTCTTCTCGTCATTTCCGTTACATCTAGCTACTGCCAAGAAAATACGATATGTCACAGTTGATTGTGCTTCGATATCAATCCGATTAGGTTCTGAGTTCGAATCCCTGTCCAACACAAAGCTTTACCTCACGGCATTTCAAGTAAGTTACTTGTGAAGAAGCAATACGTAACTTCTCTCGTAGTTCGTTAACAGATGCTGATGCTGGGTAGGAATTCCCGTCCATTAAAAATGTTTACGTTACGTAATTTAAAGTTGATATTAACTAACTCATACTGTCTAAAATCGAGGTATATCACTCTCTGTATGCCTAGTCAGGAATGACTGTTAGTTTCCGTCAGTCACGAAATCCTTGCTTAGTCTACATGACCTGGGTTTAAATCCAAATGCAGAACGACACGGTTCGTCGTGTCATTTGTAGTTCATACATATTCTCAACTTGTTGCTTGTGAATAATTTAAATTATTATTGTCATTTTGTGTTAAATAATAAGTACGTATGTTACTTGAAGAGGAAATCATGATTACGACCAACTTACTACGTGAATTACCTGTCTGACGTAATAATGAGAGTGGTATCATTTCAGGTATGTCCTTTATTGTTATCAATGTGAGCTTACAAGCCTAAAGGACAGTCCTATCTGCGATAAGGTGTTCCCTGACATTTGTAGTATCGTGGTATTACTTTACATCTTGAGTTATTGCGATACAGAGCAGTGTTTTCTAGTGGTGACTTGTTGGAACCGCATTCAATAGTAAAACGATTGTACCGAAGAGTGATTAGAGGATCCGCTAGACAGCTGCGTTTTGTGGGTTGCATGCGAATGAGGCGAAATGCAATTCAGGTCGTTCGGATACTCTTGAGAACGACTGTACATATTTGCGACAACGGGTGAGAGTGGACTCCCCATGCTACTCCTTCTGTCTGGTCGTAGTATTCACCGTCAAATAGGAAGTAAATGATGTCAAAACATCTCTGAAAAGGTTGGTGGTCTCTTCTTTAAATTTCTGTCTGAAGAGTTCCAAGGATTCTTGTAACGGACCTTTAGTGAATAGAGATACCACGTCGAAGCTCACCAGTATGTCAGATTCCTTAAGAGCAAAGTTATTGATGCATCCCAGGAAATCCACGGAGTTATGGATATGGTGTGTATATTTCCCAATGTAAGGGCTAAACTGCTGTTTGAGGTGCTTGGCGAGAAGTTACGTTGGGGCACAAATATTGCTGACAATGGGACATAACGGAATCGATTCCATGTGCACCTTCGGCAATCCGTAAAGTCTAGGAGGATCAGCATCCCTATGGCATAGCTTCTTGGTAATCTCGTTAGGGAAGCCGGAATCCTTGAGAAGCGCCAGAGTCTTCCTCTCGACCCTCTTGGTAGGCTCCACATCTTCCCAGCGTAATCCTGTCGGGATAGGATCACTGTTGCGTTGCCCTTGTCTGCAGGTAATATTACTATGTCTGGATCTTCTCTTAGCTCCCATATGGCGACCCTCTCCCTGTAAGAGATGTTCGGTTTCATCAACTTTGTTTTGGTTAGAGCTCCGCAGTTTTCGCGACGAACTTCTTCAGTAGCTTCAGGTGGAAGTCGAGTAGCTGTCTGTTCCCCTGTGCTAATGATGTCAACAATGGGTACCTCTTTAGGAGTCGGAGCGAAATTCTTTCTTTGAACCGAAATAGCGTCATCATCGAGTTCCTTGTTAATGGGATTGATGATGGTCTTTTCATCGCCATGAGAAGGTTGTTTCTCTGATATACGTTCAAACTTGGATGCCTGTCATTCGGCTGACTTCCTCTGGGTTGAGTCGGCTGTGGCCCATGTGACACCATCAACCCAGTCCCACGTCCAGGGGCTGAGCCGGTTGGCCAGTTGTAGATGTAACTGTAGGAGTTCTTTGTCGGTAGTGTCCAAGCGCCACTGCATGAAGCGAACTCTCTCTTGTACCAAAGCTAGGCTGGCATGTTTCTTGATTCTTCTGGCTGCCGCTGAGTAGATGTGATGCTTGACCTTAGTAAAATTCGGTACCACACGTTCTTCACGGCACTTCATAAGAAAAACAAAAGAACTCAGTAGACGACTTCTCTAATGACGCAGATTGTCAGTCCAGTCCTTTTCATGCTGTGATACATCTCCTCCCCGTAGAGGTATGTGATGTGATTCTTCAATTTCTCCAGACGTATTTTATGACCAAATAAATCTCAGGTGAACAGCCTGGTATGAGTGTGCATGCGACACAATATTTCGGCAATCGACCACATTGCCATCATCAGGTGCGCTGATTTACTGACCGGCGGTGGGCCGGCGCCATCTATATATATATAGGACAATCCCCCTCCCGCTCCTCCCTCAGACGCTTCCTATGAGTCGGTGTGGTCTGCGCTCCGTGTGTGGTCCAGGCACAGCGCCCGTTCTCCAGCCATATGGGCACTGCGTCGTAGGTCTTCTCGTTCAGGAAGGTCCGCCGGCACCGCTCTCGTTATTCTTTCCTCTTCCCCCGAAGTCGGTACACTCTGGGATATATCCTTTCTCTTCTTAATCCAGGTGATTGGGGGTTCCCAGGCCTTGCTAAGGATGTAACCGCTGTATCGATTTAGTTGTGGGTCTCTTACTCTGATCTCTATGGCTTCTTTGATGACATAGTCCCAGTATTTGGAAGTCTGTGTCAGGACTTTGGTTTGGTCATAATCCATGCTGTGGAGGTTCGACAGGCAATGCTCAGCGATTGCCGACTTACTGGGCTGTTGCAGTCTAGTGTGCCACTGATGTTCTCGGCATCGCTCCTCAATGGTACGAATAGTCTGCCCTATGTATACACTACCACATGGGCAAGGTATCTGATAAAACCCTGATTTACATAGAGCAAGGTTGTCTTTGACACTACCAAGAAGGCTCTTGATTTTGCTTGGGGGACGGAAGATGGTTTTCACTTGGTGTTTACGTAAAATGTATCCACAAAACGGAATAACAGCCAAGGCCACCTTCTCCTGAGGTTCATCCTCAGTTTCCGCCGGTGCTGCAGGTGTGGGATGTAGAGCCTTCCGAATTTTCCCTTCCTTGTAACCGTTCCTCTGAAACACGGTCTTCAGATGGTCCAATTCTTGTTGGAGACTGTCCCTGTCGGAGATGGTGTGAGCTCTGTGTACAAGAGTTTTGAGCACGCCATTCTTTTGTGCCGGGTGGTGGCAGCTCAGCTCGTCTTCTAATCAAAACATCTAGGAAAGGAAGCATCCCATCCGTTTCGATCTCCGTGGTGAACTTAACATTCTCGTGTCTGGAGTTGAGATGTGTGAGGAAGTCTGCCAGTTTATCTCTTCTCTGCTAGTGAAAATTAACGTGCATTTTTATTGTCTGTTCATGTGTTGCCAACAATCGGAATAGGTGTCGTTATTACTGGTCAAACACGCACACATCTTCTGATGATTCCTCTCTTACCAGCACCACTGAGTGTCACAACATTCTCCGCTGACGTCTCGCCATTAAGTCTTGAAGATCTTTCGATCCAGATCCATGAAGATACCTTTTCTCTTCTCCATACCCCTCCCTGCTCCTTCAACAACCCCAAGACTGCCCACATTACCCTTTTTTTCCTTCCACAAATGAGGCCAACATTACTGTACCATTGACTTCTCTGGGTGGTTTATCATTGCAATATCTCTTCCCTCCACATCCTCAACCCTTCCCCCTCCTCTCACATTCCTTTATCCCATGAAGGCCATCCCCTCACCCGCCTGTATGGTACAGAGATTACATGCTTTCCTCACTTCCTTCTTCCTTGCAGAGCAACAGTGCAGTCTCACCTTCCCCCCACGGAAGCCATGACATGGCCGGTTATACAGCCTCCCATACATCAGGATCTCCTCCATCCTACAACATCCTCCATGGTCCACATTATCGGTGTGTGTTGGTGTGTGTGTTTCGTGTACTCAAATGCAATGGGATATGCTGCCATTCAACCCAAGTTTTACTTTGAGTTGTCACTTATCTCCCTGTACTGACAAGGTAATTACTGCAAAAAATTCAGAAACTGAAGATATATTACATTTTTCAAATAACGTACACACATTTGCAACTGTCTCTAAATTGAAATTTTCTTATGGTTTTAACCCATTGACTGGCACACATTTAGTGATAACTGTTTCACCACAATGCCAGGCACATGGCATCAGCTGTGAGGCTCAGCTGTGGCCTCCACTAGCCACACAATGTTGAGCATGCAGTTTTGATGGGACTGCTGATGGCCAGACGGCAATCACTGTGTTAAAGGTATGGGAAACAGTTACTGGACTGGTAACTTCAGTGCAATATTCCACACTTAAGTTATTATAATGGAAAACCTCATTTAAAAATATGATCAGTATTAAAATAGGGTTAGACCATCCTCTTGGTGAAGAGCACAAAACAAATCTATTTATTGGGTGCTTCAGCAACTTGACAGAGTGTATACAGTGGTCATTTGCTGCACTTCTCATGATATACCACAAAATTCTACATGGACGCACATTCGAGTAGCCCACTGTTGTAGATCTGCTGCAATTTTAGGCCTGTGCAGGGGTGATGAAAGTTAATGGTATGCTAGTAAGGGCTGGCAGTTCATGAGTCACACTTATATCAGTTCAGTAGTTTTATGGCAACATACCTGCTACATCTGATACTAAACAAAGGACAAATAATCTTGAGGGGAGCTTTAATGTAAATTTTTCAACTGAAAGAGCTAAGAAAGGATTCAACTATTCAGTGTTTCTGCAATTCAGAACCAGTTAATAATTTGCGGTACACAAAAAATCTGCAGCCACAAATTCCATAAATTCCGTCTTATGACAGTCTCTTATATATTGTACTGGCCATTTTAATACTAAATTAAATGCATGCATAAATGAAATTTCAGCAAACTTTCAAGAGGGAGTTTCAAAATAATTACTTAATAATTGTCAGTTTCCATAAATAAGGACAGATTAGAAAAGGTAATTATTAATGCAAAAAGGAGCTTCATATTACTGTAACAGTATATCAGAAGACAGAATTATTCACTACAAATTATAATGTAAGGTTTACAAGTTGCTTGTAGAAAATGGTAGTAATCAGTACTTAAAAAGGAAACTGATCTCTGAAAAATAATGAAAAAACATTTGAGAACAGAGCAAACTGGGCATATAACATAGTCAGTTCTCAGGTTTTGAACAAATTTGCTGTTCCACAGTGGAGAAGGGAACAGCAGAACAGTATCGACAGAGCTGGTCTTAAATGGTAACCAAATGCATTCAAAAGTTAAGGATAAAGTGTAAAACATACACAATTTTAAACACAATAAATAAAATAAAAGGAATGATTAAGCTGACGCCAGATTGAACTGGATCTTCCATATTCTACCACATTAGTACAAGAGACTGAACTCTGAAACTTTTGCTTTGCATCTCACTTTCATGACAGTGATGATGACTGTGGCTGTACGCTACCTAAGAGTGAGATCCTCAGTGCCCTCACATCAAATACTCTGAGGCACATGTGGCTAAAACTATTACAAATAACAACCTTTCTATGGCTGAGGAATGGCAATAAACAAAACAGTCTAAATATTGAGGGGTATTACAGAAGAAACAGTTCTAAAATAATGTTGTCACTCTGTTAAAACCGTCTTCAATACCAGTATCTAGATGCAGACAAATGAAACAACTTCGGACTGTTGTTGCTGAGTAATGGACACACTTGCAATGCCGTTCAGTACTGGTATGTGGGAATACATTCAAAATACAGATGAGCAATTTGTAAACGATACACAAAGAAATAAATGCAATGGTACACTTTTTTCAAACAGAAAACAAATCGTCAACAGAATACACCCCACTCCTTGGGGCAAAAAGGTTCAGAAGCTGCAGATATTATGCCGAATCAACTGTCAGTCAAATCACACAGTCACCTCACTATTTATTTTGCACATTACGTTTAATCACCTACTATCGTGCAGTAGGCAGCATATATTATTGTCACTTTTTAATAACACATTATGGAACATTATTTCTACAGTTCTGTGTGTGGAGACATGATTATCTTTGTGTGGCTGGAGATCATACACTGCTCATAACGAAAATCGTATAACACAGTAAAAACCCTATCACAAGAATAATATTCACGTAAGAGTTCTGGTAACTGATTCATAATATAGTAACGTTTCTTGTTAAATAGTTGTGTGAATCACATCCACATTAAATTCGGAAATAGCAGAGATAATGTGAAAATGAATGTTAAAAATGTGCTGATAGGAGTAATTTCATATATCCTACAGCAAATATAAATAAAGAACTCGGTGTCTGTGACAAAATTCGTTTTTTAATCATACTTATTTTACAACAAATCACCTTATTTCTTTTTTTGCCAATGCAATTACATGATTTTTTGGATTCTACATGCATTGTTTCTGGAGTATGTTTGCTAATACTGCATTTCATTATTGAAGTCTAGAAAGCGCGTAAAATTTTATAAATATAATTAGAAGACATATATCTTATGGATATTTTACCATGGATGAATCAACAAGCACAGTATAATTAATTAGAATACAACAGATAGCTTTATGATTTATCCATGTGTTAACGACAAGGTTTTATCGTGTAGTCAACGAACAGTCCATCTACACGGAGAATCCGTGAGAGACTGTACCCGAATGGCCCTGGCTGGCCATACGCTACTTTCACGTCAACTCGATTTGTATTTGCTGATCGAGGTATCGACATATGCCATGAACGTTCGGCAACGTCCATTCCAACGTCATTTCCTTAGCTCGCTTGGGAGAAACAATGACCTGTTACCTCCATAAACAATAAGGCGCCGCCATTTTTGAAGCCAATTGGAAACTTAGCTGCCATATTTTGCGTCAGGTTGGGAACCAGTTGTATGCTAACATGGGATCATATTAGTTTCTTTTTGTTATGCAACGGCATTTGCGTTTCGAGAAATGATCCCAATAACGAGGTGTTTTTGTTGTGTACTATGTTACCATCATAGAGTAAATATATCTGGAGTGAGCATTCACATGCGCAGAACAGATTTTGTGTTGTCAGCATACATTGCCGGCCTGGTCACGTGTTCTCGGGACGTCGTGTGTTTGTCCGTATAGCGCGTTTAGCGCCCTGTTTATTTCGAATGTCACTACATCCCTAGTACAGACGGATTTTTTTCGTACGTGTCGTGCATTATTTATATATGTTGCGCTGACATTTTAACAGTATCCATTTGATACCGGGAATAAACCAGCTACGTAACTTTTAAGGGCAAGTTATATTACATTCTGCTTCTTTGCAATAGGTGTTACAGTTCAGATGCACTCGATTTTTGGTAGTTTTCGGTATGATACAGCACTTTATAGTATTACAGAGCCTGACGTACATTTGTGCAGTGATATTCCTGCAAAACGACTTGACCGTACGCTAGTACTTTTGCAAGTGTCCCAAAAACACCCAATTTGCTACACATTAGCGATTATATCCCTGCTAATTTGGCCTTTTTTGTGCTATTTCTGTGTATTTATTTTCTCGTTTCTGCGACCTAAAGCACAATTTTTCTTACTGGTGACACTTTGAAGTGTTTATTTAACGCATTTTAAGTACTTGCTCCCAGTTTATTAAATGGTTCAAATGGCACTGAGCACTATGAGACTTAACATCTGAGGTCATCAGTTCCCTAGAACTTAGAACTTCTTAAACCTAACTAACCTAAGGACATCACACACATCCATGCCCGAGCCAGGATTCGAACCTGCGACTGTAGCGGTCACACGGTTCCAAACTGAAGCACATAGAACCGCTCGGCCACTCCGGCCGGCCAGTTTATTAAATCAATAGTAGACTGAGTAAGAAGGGGGAAAAAAGGCGATCGGTGAATAAATGTACTGTAAAGCAAATATAGTTGGCCATGTAACAGTCAACCCATATAACACCATTAAGGGAAGTGGAAAGCGACACAAATGAAAGAGTTTGGGGACATGTTTCCTAATATTTTACGCTTCTTAATCAAATGGCGAAGAAAATAAATTGAAGGCAAAATATACCAAAGAAGATGAATATGTACTTCGATTAACTACACTATTGTGTTTTTTATTTGATTTGTGCAAAAAATGTATTTAAGCTGAATGCAGAAATTGGTAGCAGGTGCTATGGAAAATTAAAAATAGTGGGTATAGCATCTACCTTCAGCCACACACATCCAAATTTTTCTCTGTCTAAACATTCCTCTTCAAAGTATTTTGAACATACTTTGGAATATTCTGTGGAGACAAAATTACTCCTTATTTTCTGGAGCCACATCTTTACTCGTTTTTCATCCTTCAGGAATCTAAAATATAAATCACACATAGTCATTCTACATGTCCTAGACACACTTAACAAAGTCTCCTACTGTAACTTTATAGTAAACAAAAGGGTTTGGACACACATATAATACGAAAACAGTTACAGACTCCCACTCTATTGAATTTATCTGTCTCCCATCTTTCAAATCTATGTACATAATGGGCAAGTCACTGATAAATGCATGGAGGATAGTATTTGCTGAAACATCTAACCATCCCATTTCCTGTTCCACTAGCAAATTTACAAGAGGAAGCGATTGTTTGTAAGCTTTTGTACGAGGCGTAATATCTGTTATATAGTCATAAAATCGTAGGAAAATAGGTCTACAGAATCAAGCCTGAATTATAAT
Organism: Schistocerca piceifrons; assembly: GCF_021461385.2. Lineage (NCBI taxonomy): Eukaryota > Metazoa > Arthropoda > Insecta > Orthoptera > Acrididae > Schistocerca > Schistocerca piceifrons. The sequence goes on from NC_060138.1 coordinate 689,185,966, forward strand.
GCGTCTCGAAATTTTTAAACATAGTACCCATGAAAAGTTACTATCCCTCCTTTCACGTATGTTTCTTTGCCTCCGTAGCAACAACAGTAATTCACCATCGCTATCACACCATCAACAAACGGTGAAAACACAACAAAAACTCTTGATATTATAAACTTCAAACTCTGTGGAAAGCACACATGACAATCCTGGTTTAATGTTTACAACATGCGCAGAAAGCAATGCTCACTCCAGAGATATTTACTCTATGGTTACCATAAGTGCGATATTTGCGATCTGCGAGCTTCTGCATTATTTTGGTGACTTTACTGTAATGTCAACAAGCGTATTTTTGTAATTACAGACTATCTTTCTGCATAGATACAGGCGATTTCGCATATAGTTTTTACATTCGGTTATCCTACTTCTAACTCTAATGACATTTCGCGCTTTGAAGTACTGTCTTGCATATTTATCAAAGGTACCTTGGTAGATCATTGATATTTATAGTAAAAGCAAATAATGAGCAAACATAAATTTAAAAACATGCTTCGAATGCTTAGTTACCGTTTTTGAGGAGCATTACATATATGTAGGTAGGATTTTTGTAGTTGTGTCGTTATGCCGTTTTTATGTGCCTTTGAGCAGTTGTAATGGGAGCCAGGACAGTCATGGTTTATGTCATATCGCGTTAAGATAATTGTTTCTCGATAAAGAATATTTACGAAATCCCTTATGATCAGTACATTTAGGGTGAATATTAATACCATTGTCTAACCTCTTGCATGAGTCAACATCCTACAGGGTACCATTTGATATCAACCTGCTACTGTTATTGTATAAAAGCAAGTATTGCTGTTTAACAAGCCAAACAATTGTTTTTACAGTGACAGGTGTTAAACGACCATTTGATAATGGATAAACTGAAGCATACTGTTGTAAGTTGAGCACTGAACCGTAAAATAAATCTCTACTGACTGTCTGACAAGCTAACAGGAAAAAAGAGAAATCAAATACAACACATTTACGATTTACAGTAATTGACAAGTTTAATAACAAATATGGCTGTCTTACATAGCCCTACAGGCATTCGACAGTAAAATGTAGCTCAGATTATATTTCTACATTAAGTAGGCCAATTTACAAGAAAGGCCCATTATTGTCCTTTAAACAGTAGTAACTTTGTGTATGTTCGTCTTCTCGGTTTTCCTCTGTCGTCCATTGCTTTAGTTTTGCAAAAATATCGTCGACAAGGTAAGTACCGGTTATGTTTTAATAACAGCTTTATCAGAATAGACTATTAACATTCCTAATACACTAATAACATTACTCTCTAAATTCATAGGAAACCATTGGGTGATGAGACCCTGCAAATAAAATCTGTCTATGTTCCAACATTCTGAATACAACGAGATATAATATTAGAGAAAATTATTTTCTGCTACCAATGTTCGACATTTCCTTAATATAATTTCTGCCACTAGGAACATACATTAGCCATGATTTATGGTTAAGAGAAAATACTTCTATGTCAAATTTCAATCGCAAAACAAAGCTAGTGTTGTGTCAAATAAGGTTTATAACGTTTATATAGGTCGTTGAGTTGTATCCGTCTGGTCAATATGGTGACTGTGTTGACGTTATAAAATATGGAGACCAGTGTTGCTTGTTGCCGCCACCCAGAACACTTTTGATACATAGATAACCTCGCTATATTAATTATATATCTCTTTGGGTGCAAACAAACTCTCCCTAGAGAACGTCTGCTTATATTCCAAGCAAGAAAATCATTCCGGGCAAAGATACTCCCTGTTGATATAAGGCAGAGAGCTAAAACCGACTGAAACTCAATTGTGTCTAGCGATATTCTTTCCCAGCAAAAGTTACTCATTAGGAAGATTCATTCCGAAAATTTTATGTTCTACAGTAGCGATACTGGCAGACATCTCTGTTCAGGGCACATACATTTGTAATAGTAATTTAATCAGTCTTCTTATGTTCCTGGCTAACTTGTGACTTATTGCGACTTATTCGAAAATACACAGCCAAATATTTGTGACAAGCCATGAATATCTGTCTAAACTCGACCTCGGAAATTGCGATGTATTCGGAAATAAACAACCAGATATTTGTGACAAGCAAGGAATATAGATGCCATTGGTGCTCGATTCACTGACATTAATTTAGACTGTTTTCTTAGGTTCCTGTCTAACCATACCCTCAGAAATTATGATATGTTAGGGAAAAGCGGCTTACAGCATTTTCATCGTTCGTTTCGAATCAGTCTGAATTCACAAAATCGAAGAAATTCGTTCCTGAGAGTGCGCCCTCTTTTGTGTTTGTAACGTCGAATATTGTAGAACATATTTCTGTTACTTGAATAAGAAAGTTCCAGAAAGTGTTATAATACTAAGATTACTCTATAAGCAACACTCTGCATCACTACTGGTAGGCTACCCTGAGAACTTGTAAACTGAAACTTCAATATTCCTCATGTTACAATCTCTTGAAGCCTATTACTGGTGATGTGTCATTATTGAATTTGATTATAAGAAACTGGGCCGTTTTTGTGATAGATCTTCAGTGTGCCATAGCATTGAAACAGCATACTGCAACCAAAACTGTGAAATATGAGAAATCAGTATGACGTCTGTCACATAGATGTATTGAGTGAAAGCCGAGGGAGATGTCAGATGCACTGTGGTGATACGTCTCTGTGACCTCACTATGATGTGCCCATGCCTAGTTTCGACTGTTTGGGAATCACTCGACTTTTATACTCATATCAAGTCCAAGTACGACGAGTCTCACGTGGCACAAAGCTCACATCTGGTATATTGGTGTTGCAACTTAATGATTGTTAGAAATAATTTGGTTTGTTCCGTTTTCAATATCAAATTGCTTCCAAGCATGAAAGTAATGTGTGGTTAACCTGGTTACGTTCCTTTCAGAAATGCTCTCCGAAAATGCATTATCAATGTGTGTACCTCATTAGTATGAATAAATTGAAATGTATTTTTAGGTAGCAGACCAGTGAATAAGTCACATCCTGCTTCACCCTATTCGATCTGAGCTGCTTAATGACCTTGTTTTAACTTACCTGTTTATTTATTTTGGGACCATATACATAACATAATGTCGTCTAGTTACATATACAAAGGTATATGCACCCTAGAACAACAAAAATCGTATATCATAATTCTCTCCTGCAATCACAAAAATGTTGTTAATTTGGGTTTTTGTTTTGATTGTGGTAGCCATTCTTGCACACGAATGAAAGCAGCAACTTATATCTTCAGTTGGTAGACTTGCTGCAATTTTTGAAACTATTACTGCATTTTCTTTCTCTGAATGTGAAAATCTTCTAACTTTGTACTCGTTATTTTCGTATGTATCACGAAAAGTACATAAAAGTAAGCTCCCCCAGTGCTAAAAGTGTTTTGGTTGTGTGATGAGTATTCTAATTTGTGCGAAAAATTGCAATTCACTTTGCACCTGAAAGTAACCAAAATAACTAGAAAAACAGCTGCAGGAACTTTCCTGAACAAGCACCAGAATATATTTCGTCTGGTGTATTCTTTAATTGAAGATGTTCTTGTTTGAAAAAAGAAGTCTCCTAAAATAACTAGCTTCTAAATTTTGTTTTATAACTTATCAAAGACTGAGAAAAAGATACCTTTTAATCATTTCAAATGTATCAGTCTTTTCTATACATCTTATTCTGAGTGGTACTTAGATGATTTGAATATTTACTGGCATCTGCATGTGTCATGCTCAGTTTGTAAATTGCTGACAAGACATTTCTTTCCTTGGGGATCGCTCTTGTAGTATCAAGAATTACAGAACACGCTTCTATTAAATTAATAATGTCCTAGAAACTTTCAGAAAAGCGAAAGTAAAAAAGAAACATTAGAGGTAGTAAGACAGGAACCAGCACACAAGCTATATTTCTCTTTGTAATCCAATATTTACACCACCTACGGCATCGTGGTGGGTTCTCTGTTTTATATTTGAAGTCATGAAGACTTAAATCACTGGCATGCCTTTACCTTACCTTTAATTATAACAGATAGCATCAGTATTTGAAGCAGCTTATATGCATACGGATTATAACTGAAAAACTATAAAATTTGTGCTCCAACTAAAACAAGGAAATTCCAGATTCTCAAAATTTGATATCACCACAAAAGTCTATGTCAGTCAGTAGTGTGCATCTATACTTCATAGTGACATCATGGAGAGGTATCACCAAGGTGAGCCTAACATCTCTCATAAACTGAGCGTAGTGATAATAGCTTCTCCCACTACAGAAGCTCTTGCCACAGAAGCTCTCTGACTGGCAAGCCAATTATTGGCTAATAGCCTTGCGAATCTTACTGGTGGGAAAGATTTTTATACCCAGGGTATAAAAACTCCTCGCATTGATTCAAAGATAGTACCAGTGCACTGTAATAGTCTTTGGACTTAGCTGAAAGTGGTATTTCTCCCCTTAACGTATACTCCCTTAAGGCCCATACTCACACACTGATCTGTCTTCAGAGATATCTGTGCAAATGTCTGTGCTTGCAATTAATCACTGCAGATGTGGCACGGTCACATGATACAGGCTACAATCTACTTCTTGCCTGCTGCTTGACCGCAACCTGTAGGTCTAGAAAAGAAATATCAGCAGCAAGTGAGTAGGCTGACACAACCTCAATGTTTATTTCTTCTATTTAGAAATTCGTTATTGAGTAATTATTGTTATTATCTGTGCCTACAACTTGTGTCGCAAAAAAAGCTAGGAACAGAAACACTGATCAAAATTGTCTAGACAGTGGCAACTTAAGGAAAGGCAGTTTTCGTATATAAATTTACTTCATGACTTGCAGGGCAAAATCAATGAGTGGTGTAATTGTTATTGGTTGCATTTGGAAACATATATTTATCTTTTGACATTCATAACACCTCACATAATGCGGAAAAATACTTGACTGACACGAGTAATTACTCCATATGAGCACCAGACACTAACTTTAAGATTCCTGGCAACAGGGTGAATCTACAAGGAGCTAAAATCCTCTACTGCAATTTCTAAACAAGCACCGAGCAAAATCATACCCAACATATGTGAAGTTATTTGCACTGTCCTGAAAGAAAATTTCATGAAGGGAAATAAAGTACCTAAATTCTGTCATATATCAGTTCTGAAAAGCTACAGGTAACATTCTTTGAGTTTTAGATGTATTTGAAACTTAGTACATTCTTAGAAGTTGTAGATGAGGCCAATGCAGTGGCATAGATGGGTGGGGGACGGGAGGTGTGGTATGGTACTGACTGGCCCAGATGGCGAAGGAGGAGGGGGTGGCAGGTAGCAGCCACCTGACTAATCTTGTCTGTGTGGTCATAAGATCAGATAGCTATATTTTGATCAGGATTACACAGCTGTTCATGCGAAATTTCAAGATGATTTTGCAAGTGAAAGTGGTTCAGAATGTAATTGTAAGATTTGACCTAACAAATATGATAAAAATTTGGATTACTTGACCCCTTAGGGTTCTCTTCAGCCCAAAAAGGAAATAACTTTTGGTCTGTTGTCAGAGGCAACATTTATTGATGGGAGTGTTAGAATTATGATTTTCTGATGTTAGCAGCAATCTCAGTATTACGGATAGAACTGTTAGTTCATATACTGATCACCAGAGGCTTTGTTGTGGCTCATTCATCCCAGAAAAAAGTTCCTGTTTCAAATATTTCTCAACTTTCGTGTATTCTGGCATTATTATGGATACAGATTGTTGATAAGTGATATTTTTCATATTACATACATTTTGTAACTTTATACATAATCAGTTTAATGTTTTTATAAAGTAAACCATATAAACACACTGATTTCCAACACAACATGCAAAAGTGGTCCACTTGGGCCCCCTTTTCTTTTTGTCAGCTGGTTTGGGTTGAAGTGACCCCACCTCACATTTAAGACAGTTAAATATGATACTATTGTGAGCTCAGATTGCCCATAACATACATCCATAAAAAAACAAAAATAAATGTTTTTAAAATGTAGTTTATTTGAGGGTTTTCGAGTGATCACCAAATAGAAGACGAGGATGCTCTAAGAGAATCATGAAGCCTACCAACAAGAACTGAAAATGGCCAACATTGAAGGTTCTTTTTCTTTATAAATGAGAAAACAGTTTTTGAAAAATAAAATCTCCAAAATTTATAAAAAAAGGTCTTTTTACTATCACTTGGAAGCACAACTTATGAGGCTCAGTGGTTCATGTTTTGTGTGAGTGGATGGGTATCCAAAACATAATCCTCCCTTGTAAATATAATTCAAAATGATTCATAACATATTATTTATTTTATTAAATACTGTTTAGCGCAAGATGACAAGAACTGTGCTGCACTTTGCGTTTCATGAATAAATGTAGCTAATAAATCATATAAATCTAGTTTATTGGCAATATTGCAGTAAATAATGTGGATAACAGTATGACTGAGTCAGTCTTGCAACAGTATTGACCTTAAATAAGATCTAAATGGACCTAAAAAAGAAAAATCTCATTCATTAGAACACAATGAGCCAAGAATTATATAATAAGAAAGCAAACAACACACACAAACTTTGGAATTAGTCCTCTTGCCCATTTGCACTTTTTTAAGAATTTCACAATTTCCCTAAAGTTCTTTACCAGCTCATCTTGTCTCTTCAAAAGTTTAAAAGACATGTCTCTACTGCTTATCAGTCTCTCTCCATCAAAATAATTGTTGTAAAACTTTACAATTTTTTAGATTCCCATAGGATGTGTGGGAGTAAATTTTCCAGCAATGTAAAAATCATTGTTGGAGCTACTCTTGAGCAATGCAATCAACTGGTTGAAAATTTCAGTATATGATTCAAAAAAATTCTTGAAGCGTTTTCAATTGATGTATTCTTTATTTCCTTGATGGAGATGTTTTGGAGTTTTGTGTTGATGCAGAAGTTTGATTTCCTCAAGATCAAGATCAGCAACAGCTTGATCACTTTTACGCCAAATTTCCTCAAATTTAAAATCTCAAGAAGTACTTAAAACATCAGTAGCTGCTTCTGCTTGTTCTGAAATGTGTCAGGCTGTAGCCAGTCCAATGTTTCAGTTTTAACTACATTTAAGATTTTTGCTTTCCTTGCTTAAGTGGTGTGAGTCTTGATGTGCAAATGAGATACCGATTATGACTGTAGAGGATGTAGCATCCCTCTGAGAAAATATTTCCTCTTAAACTGTTCATTAGGTTTGCATGTGGCTTGAGGCTGGTGCATCTATAACTTTGGAGATGACTTTGCTGTTATCCCAAGGGGCAGTGGTACACTTAGCTGGACGTCAAGAGAGTGGAACCACAAGCTTAAGGGCTGGACCCCCACCTCCAGCAGTCCACTCTCACCAACCGCTCGAGCCGTTTTTGTGAGTCTGCCGTCACTCTGGTGAGTGAGGCGTCATTTTTCGGAATCGGGGCAGGCGTCAGGAGGACGTAGCAGACCGTTATTATAACTGTTGTGCAGCATAAAAGGAATGGCAAGAGCTGTAGGAAGCTTCTGCATTTCGAAAGCCGTCTTCCTATTAATCCAAACAGCGCCCTATGTATTTAGTGGCCTGATGCCAGACACATGTCAAACAAGAACCATGTCCTGGTGGCATGGTTTACGGATAAGATCTACTGAGGTCCATGGCACTGTAAACATGCGAAAAGTTAGGCATGCTTTGTAATTTGACAGCTTGACTATAAGGAACCAAGACTCAGAATTTATTGACATGAGCACACATGTGGCAAGGCTGTCATTCATTGGATAGTAACATAAAAAATAGACGGAGTGGGGGAGAGAGGGCGATTTCCCAGTGGGGTGGTAGATTGACTTCTCTCGCATTGGTTATGGCCACATCTTCCAAAATCGTTGCAAAATTGTTTAAAGTGAAAATCTAAGACATTGGCTTAGGTATAAATAAACTTTTCGGAAGAGAATGGGCAATGTTTGCTATTTGGCTTCTCATCGACAGTACATATTACAATCCTTCTGATTCGCCCATAAACAATGTTTGGCGGTGTCTCCACAGAGGACTCAGAAGAGCATCGTATGTAAAAAAAAACTTCTTCCCTAGGATCCGAGCGAGAGAATTCGGATGTGGACTCGAGAGCGAGACACTTCTTTCCTGGAATCCGAGAGAGAGACACGACTCCTGATACACTGAGTCCTGAGACATTATCTCTGTACTAGTTCCATAGGCAGCAGATGTAGCACATTCTACTTCTGTGGCTGCTGAGTTCACAGCCTGATGCATACGCTCACTCAAGATTACTATGTGTGATAATTTGGCTTTAAACAGAAATTGAAATTCATCACTGGCCAGAAAACTGTTAAAATTAACTGCAGCAGAAGGCCATTGTTGATAGTGGATGCACATTTGTTAGTTGCCAAACTAACTTCTAGGAAAATGCTATAAAATTTAGAAATACCATAATCAGTTTTGCAGGGCTGAAATCTGGTAATTATGGGCGAAACAGAATCAGAGCTTAGAGACTGTGGTCACATTATTTAAGGTTCTGCACTTGCATTCAAGTTTGCAAAACGCTTTGTGATGATCGGCAGTTAATGTCATTGACGCAGTAGCAAGCTGCAAATAAATAAATGGCAGAACACTAATTGCATTTTGCCATTGTGTCTCCACACCACGATCCATTAAGATCGTATTGGTCATTGGCTGTAATAATTATGCATTAATACATTTCATGTATCATATACCCAGTAGGAGCACTGTTAAAAAGAGAACTTATGAGACTTAACTAATTTATATTAATTTAATTGCAAATGGTTATAAAGCTAATACAGGACATTTACATCATATTTGTGTATGCAAAAGAAATATTAATTACTGATACACAAGCAATACAGCTACGTTGCGTTCTATCAGCATAAAAGCTAACAGACAAGAGAAGAGATCTGAGCAGGAACGCTCTTCACTTATTTTCTAAAACAAAAAAAGTTATTACAGTGGATTGCAATCAGCCACAGGATGACTGCCACTACATCTTTGAATTATTATTTATGAAATAATAATTACATTTCAAAAATTAATCTACATAAGTTACTAATAGACAAGTGCACATTTTTGCACTTTCTGTTGTTTTTGGGACGTTAAATTTATATGAAATTATGTGGGTCTGTCCATGTAAGACTTCAGGTCCATCTTTTCACCACACAATTGCACAATGTTCACGCAGTGAGACGAGCTGAGTTGCTAGTTACGAATAGCCACAATTTCGCTCCAAAGTTGAATGATGATCTTGTATGTAATTATGCTATTCCATGGTTGAAATAGTTGGAATCCTGCATGTATTTTCCCACATCCCATATGATGTCCACAATCAACATGTTCGATTCTAAAACCATGTGCTATATTCACTGCTAAATATTTGTGAAACGTAATAATTGTACTGATTTTATATACCACTTTCCACTCATCTCCAATGTATGCATCATGTGTTGTTTCCATTTTTTAATTTAATAATAATCTGTGGTCAAAGTAGACCTCTCTTTAAGTTAAGTTAAATGGATAAACCCCTTCACTCCATTTGTCATATTAATTTCAACAAGAACCACACACACGACTCATTTTTCAAGGCCATTATAATCAAATTGTTTACCTCAGTACATCTGAGTTGTGAGCGGGGGGGGGGGGGGGCGAGAGGGGGGCGAGCTGCCTATCGAGAAAATTTATTCTGTACAGACGAGAAGCACAGCATATATTTAGATTTAGCCACTGCCCAGTTTCGCTTTGCAGCTAATAAGATTCCTGACACATAGCTTAGACTTCTGCATTTAGTGTTTAAAATTTCTATTCGATGAAAAACTTCAACAGGCATTAGTAATTAAAAGAGCACTCGAACCTTTGCAAATAATAATAGAATCTTGATGCTTTGGCTGATACTATTCTAGCAATTTCCTTTGAAATGTCAATCACAATTCATAAAACTTGTAATATATACTGCTTTGTTGTTGGACAGTAGGTTACGATTTTTCAATTTCTTTCTAAGCTTTAACCTGCAGCTGTCTGAACAGAGCACTGTGCTTCAATGAATCCCATACTATATTTTCAGATCTTTCATTATTTCAGTAAACTTCGTTACACAACCAGATTAAGTTATGAGTGCTATAATGCAAAACCAGTCATGGAAACTGACAATGGCTGGGAAAGCAGAGTGCTGACCACATGCCCCTCTGTATCCGCATTTGATGATGCAGCTGGTCAGAACTGTTTTTTATTACAATTCATAAACAGTGCTCAAGACTTCTCCTTTATGTATTTGTGAATGTAATTCTGACACTTAGCCACAAATATTTAATTACTCATCATAACAATGGCCTCTGAGATTTTAGGCTGATAATTTGTGCGGGACTACAATGTATTTGATGGGATCAAAAAATGTTTCTGCCAAAGTAGCTGTCCAATAACATATTCATTCACTGTCAAATCTTCAAGACCGACTATGAGGTAAACAAAGACTTGCTTAGTTTAGGAATATACAACTAAATTGAGAAATATTCAGCTGTTTTTATCTGATCCATAATTCCTACAGTAGCCATCAGCTCTAACATTTCATTTTGATTATAGTTTTGAAGCCATTTGTAACCATCTCTTTGTAAACAAGTTTCTGATTGTGCTACATCTGCTCGAACCTATAAATATGTCATAATATTGATAACTTTCACCATTGTTGAATCTCCATATTGAGAGACCCTGTCTCGCCAAAGCCTTTAATGCGCTAATATTCTCAGTATCAGGGTTCGATAGATGAAATTTGTTTCAACCGAAATGATGACATTGATTGACCAATGACAATAGTTTCGATATTTTCTAATGCTTAAATGGAATTAATATTAGAAGCGCTTTTAACATGAGTTCACTCTTTTCCATGTTCCCAGTCTGAGGATTCATCATCAGTCAATGTTTTTCCGGTTTTATTGCCAGTCAGTCAGAAGGACTGTTTACTTTAGTTCACACACATCACCACGGATTTGACAAATTCCATTATTATGTTTGTTATGTTGATGGCATGGAATTTTGGATTGCCCATTAAAAACCATATGAAAGACATGGATGTTCTGCATTACTACAAATTTTTCATTTATATTTCAGGTACGTAATATATTTTGAAAATTCAAGGTCGTGTTTGTCAGAGGTAACAAACTGCTTATTAAAATCACTATGATCCTTTTTGTAAAGCAGAAATTTAAGCTGTTTGCTTTGGAGTATACAATTCAAGCACTACGTCCTTCGATTTGCGTTGTAGTTCTTAAGTTGGCTCAAACAAGAATAGTACTTTCACTATTCTCAATTACCGAAAATGTTTTAAAAAGCTAAAAACTAGCTGATTTTATAGTACACTTATGATTTTCATTGTGAGATGCATCGAAATGTCCATCATTGAAGACTCTAAAGTATATACGTTTCAAAGATAGTGCATGATTCTCTTATGTTTTCAGCTACCGAATTGCGCCTTTTATTTTCTCCTAATTTTCGTTTTGCTTCTCACCGCAAATCTATCCATATCTGTTTTAAGTATTACTACAATCAAATTTTCTATAATGAAAGACTCTTCCACGTATTGTAGAAAGTATCTCACTTAATTATAATATTCTTGGATAACTGAGATAAATTGCACTTGATAATACAACAATACAAGTATCGAAGGAAAGAAAAACGTTTACTAATATTCTTATGCTATAAGTGCATCAGAAAATTGGCTAGCCGCAGCTAAAGACAAACAGTCTGATGAAAATTAAGTTCACTAATTCTTTTTATACCGTAAAATTGGAGCGTGAAGTGTCAGATAATAAGGGCTTAATAGCTTTAAAACCACTTTTACTGTTTATCTGTTGTAAGGTCTCAGAATAAACATTCAATTTCCCAAAATTAAAAAAAATAAGTGTAACGCTTTTCTGTGCCATATATTCTCATTTGTGTTTCAGTTTATTTATCTGGATCATATATTTTCATAATAACAAGTGTTTGTACACTGAGAGAGCATTGGCAGAGCTGTTCCAGCCAGAACAGCTGCTACACCTTGAGTAAGCTGTTGTCCCATTTGGGACGGCAGCGTTCAAATATATATAAGGCAGCTGTTACACTAGAAGGATATGTTAGTAACGGACACAAGTACCTGACACTGCTGCCATACTTTGGATTAGCTACACAACCATTTAGGAGAGGGGGCTGCTCTCCAGTGTCGAAGCACTTGGGTAATTGTTTGGAAGAGCAGTCCTCCCAGAAGTAGAAGGAAACTTGCACTAAGACATAAGTACGCAGGGTGGGGAAAATATGGGAACACCACAAACACAGCACATCACATTGCTTCATACAGAGTAGGAAAACCGTGGGGATGCAAAGTAGCTTCCAGTCGTCTCGAAATGGATAAATACAGGTCCTATACGGTTTTCAAGAGAATCTTATACTATTCTTTCTGCAAAATAGTGACAGTTTCAGGTGATGAAGACGGAGGTAGATAGCAATCATGTACCCTTCTCTCAAAACTAGACCAGGAAGGCTCAATAATATTGACATCTGGCGAAGCAGTGGCCAGGGGGAATTTGACAGTTCATTCTCATGCTCACAGAACCAGATCTGGACGATGTGAGCTATGTGAACAGAGACTCTCTCGTCTTGGAGCACAGCATCACCATTGGAAAACAAGCATTGTCCGTGGGATGGATCTGACCAGCCAAAATGGTCACGGAAGACTCGGCATGTAACCTCTGTGTGTGACACAGTACTCATTAAAGCCTGTGCTATGGTAAGTGAGCGGGGTTCACCTTATGAGAAAGGATTTTCGTATAGTTATCGACCGCGTGTACCTGAATGGTGGCAAATCAGACTTGCATCCACTCTGTAATAACAATGATCCATCAAGCAAGTTCGAAATTCAATTACACGTCAGGATGGACCAAAAGCAACCCAGAAGATGCTACTAATGTGATAATAATACGGTCGCCTGCCTAATTAGGCATTAACTGAGTTTCTTCCCTGTACAAGTTGGTATATATTCATGCAAAACACCAAGTAGTAACACTGCATAATATAGTAGAATTTTAGAACCAGAAAATCTATTGCACTGATAGTTTCACATTCTGTACTGATATGGAAAAACCATGAATTCATAACACTACACTATAATGTATACTACAAAACTTTATACCGTCTATTAATCCAATTAAAATCGGGCATAGGTTACCCTAGAAATAGCACTTTTGTGCCATACACAAAATGTGCTTGTATCGATGCGGCGGTTGGCGGGCAGCGAGGTGGTGAGGCACAGAGCACACATACAGTCACAGCTGTGGCTCTAGATGTATCAGCACTTTAATTCTTCTTAGCATCGCAGTACTTTTCCATTTAGTGCCCATGGAATTTTGCCATGCTGTATGGGCGTTGGAACAGCATACCCGAGGTTCAGTGAAGCTATGTCTTCCAGGAGATCCTCCTTGCTCCAGAAGGTGTTGCTCAAACCAATGCCGAACACCAACTACTACTGCTGAGCCCTTTGTGCCGGGCAGTGCCCACTTGCATTTTCCTGTGCTCCCCTGCCATCCACTTTTTACCGCTCCCTTACAGACAGGGTATTCACCCAAGGTTTTGCATTCTACATATCCTAACACATTGCCTACGTATGGACCAGACGCACAGTTACAATTTTAAACATCTTACAACAGTTTAAAAATTTGTTACATTTCAATTCTATTACAATATTGCTTGACATTTGACATAAACATTAATATTCACACTGAAATTTGTTTACATATTTCTTAACACAATGGTATGAAACAAAAAAAAATGAAATCAGAAAATTAATTGAAACTTCCTGGCAGATTAAAACTGTGTGCCCGACCGAGACTCGAACTCGGGACCTTTGCCTCTCGCGGGCAAGTGCTCTACCAACTGAGCTACCGAAGCACGACTCATGCCCGGTCCTCACAGCTTTACTTCTGCCAAAGCTGTGAGGACCGGTTGTGAGTCATGCTTCGGTAGCTCAGTTGGTAGAGCACTTGCCCGCGAAAGGCAAAGGTCCCTAGTTCGAGTGTTGGTCGGGCACACAGTTTTAATCTGCCAGGAAGTTTCATATCAGTGCACACTCCGCTGCAGAGTGAAAATCTCATTCTGGAGAACATTAATTACACAAGTGTATCGAAAAATCAGAAGAAAAAATATTATTTATGTGTACAATAGTACAGCATCGTTGTTGTTACACATGCCCCTGTTTTCAGTAAATTTTACTAAGTGCAAATTTGATGGGAACACTGAACTTTATATTTATACAGGGGTTCTGAATCTTTGTGTGAGTGTACCATCATCAACTTTTATATCACAAAACTTCCTTTTACTCACATTATATAGGTCTACACTTTTTAATATATCGGGAACATTTACCTATCATTTGCTTAAGTGCATTTGGCACATTACAACCTCCTATCACAACATGATTTGAGTAGCAAATTACTTATTATTATTAAATTTCTCAGAGAAATAAAATCAAAATATGGAACACAAACACTTAACTACAAAGCATATACAAATACCTATATACACTATAAAACAATTTGTTGCTGCTTGCATTGAATGGCAGTCCATTTCCTTATCTACTAATAAACACTCAATACTATTTAGAAAAATCTCTGCATATATTTTCTGCCAATTATTCAGATTTGGGCAGTCCATTTCGCATCATTTTATCACATCACCTGTACCACACTTACAATTCTGCTTTGACTATTTATCTGACCACTTTGGTGTTTGGCAGTCCTTTATATCACGGCTCACGTACTGCCCACTTTGATTTTTGGCAGTCCCATCTTTTATTTGGCTTGGGGAATTTGCTTTTTCTTTTCAGCCCTTTTTTCCATACACCTTTACATTTATAGTACATTTGGTAATCTGAAACTTACATAAGTACATTAGCACACTGACAATGGTATACATATATTTACAAATACTGGTTACATTTAGAATAAAATAATTTCATCGTTAGATACAGCACACTTACTACAGATTGCTTTCTGAGTGGAGTTAGGTCACTCACTCCTAGGAACATACAGTTGCAGGTCCACAACGTTTCTTACACCTAAATGTCTCTTGGATTTTGGGTAGATCAGGTAGTAAGAATTATCATGTGGAATGTTCTGTATTATATATGGTCCATTATAAATATATTTAAATTTGGAAATTTCATGGTTCAGTTCACTAGTTTTTTCATGGGTTTTTAAAAGAACATAATCCCCAAATTTAAATTTTGAAACTTTCAGGTTTTTATCATGTCTTTTAGATCTAGATTCAGCTTTTTGCTTTGCCCTTTTTCTGACTGATTCTTTCTTTTGACTCAACCCCATGCTTGTACAAGGTGGAAACTCTAGTTTTTCCTCAATTAAACTTTTACTTTTGGTGCCTAACAAAATTTCTTCCGGTGGGAATCCAGTAGACTCATGATGTAAGGTGTTCATGACATTCTCAAAGTCCAATATAAATCTGCCCCAGGCTCTAAATCATGCCCCTTCCTGTTTTTTCCACAACGCACCTTGGTTGACTGTGACATTGTCCCAAGATACGTTCCTGACCTGTGAACCATTTATATCTGGTGGCTTTCTAGGTTTCTGGGGTTCAAAGTCTTTACTTACTTCAACACTTTGCAAAATAGACACTGAGTCGTCAGGTGGCTCTTTCTTTCTGGGTTGAGTCTTAACATCTGGGTTTTGCTTTGAAGCTTTGTTATCAGTAGGTAAAATATCGCAGTTAGTCGTATTTCCATTGCTTTCACTAGTACCGAAATACTCGTCATCTGAACTATCGGCAGCATCCGACCATTCTGGATCGCTTTTAGGTTCTAACATAAAAGCTTTTCTGAGACAGGCACTAAGTTCTTCCTCTGCATTTTCGTCAGGCTTTGATTTTAACTCAATATCCTCTTTTGACAAAACGGCCTCATTATCAGCTTTACTCACATCCACTGTTACTTCATATTTAGTGTAATGCTCGTGAACTTCAGTTACTCGTAGGTAATTACTTGCCCCTTCCCCACGGTGCCTTTCGGTAACAGCTTGTTCTGTTGGCGGATCGTTAACAGAAGCTACTTCCTCGTCGATGCTTAGGATTTCATCCTCCAATTCCTTCCTATCTTTAACCATCGTCCGATTGGCAGCACGCGTACTTTGCGTGGCGCTATTTACTCTCTCCTCTTTAAATTCGGGCCAGTTCATCGTATCGACGTTCCTATTATTTCCTTTTCCACTAATTAATATCCTTGCCTCATATTCCTTCTTAAAATCCTCCCACTCACATAGCTTGAGGCCCTTGTACAGATCGTCGATCTGCACACGCCAGTCAGTTACTTCTGCTAATTCATTCTTGCCATTTACTTCATTGTTAACACTGCTAACCGCACCTCTCTGTGTATTCACTGTTCCATCCACTATTTCCTTCGCCACAGAATTACCACTCGTAATGTATTCGCCAGCTCTTATGGCAATGTTCGTACCTAATTCTGCCGCCTTGTTAGCGGCTTCTCTATGAACAGCTGATCTGCTAGACTGGGCCGTTGCCCTCTGATGCTCCCCTCGCCTGTTAAGATGTAGAGCACTGCGCGGCGAAGATGAATCATCTGCGCACGCACCTGACGCTTGTTTTGCAACAACACACTGCCTCATTCCACGCCTGTCCCTAAGCTGTCTCATAACTTTACTGTCAGTCCGGTAATGTTTCTTAAATCGGGGCCGGTATGTTTTGTCCACTTCCGTTTGGCCCGCAACGTTCGCGGAAATCAGTTTTCCGCGTCGTTATTATTTTGCGCGGTGTATCCTCTACCGTGACCTGGATAACCCCCTCTTCCTCTTCCTCTGCCTCTACCTCTCTGTATCATGTTGACGCGAAAACCATCGCCGTCATTCCTCTCGTCATTATTGCGGTTATTCCTGTTACTAAAATTCTGATAATTGGCACGACTTTCGCGTCAGTGGTCTTCGTCTTCGACCCTTTCGAGAAACTCTTGGAAGCTGTGATGATTGCTTCCCACATATCTCTTCGAATCTTCTGGAAGCTTTTTATATAGCTCCCATACGATTTCAGAATCGGATCTTGTCCCTCTTAAATGTGTCAACTTTTGGTACCAATATTCGCAGAAATCTTTCAAAGAATTCCAGCCCCTGTTACCATTAAGTTTGGCCATGATAAACTCGTACCGCAAATGATCCTGTTTTTGTTTGGACCAGCATTCTTCCTTAAAATTTTGTTTAAACTCTTCGAACGTCATTAGTTCGGTATTCAAGTTAATTCCCCAGTACTTAGCGTCACCTGCTAAGGCGTTAATTACTACGTTTATCTTCTCCTGACCAGATAAGTGTTTAGGAAACATTCTCTCGCAATTTTTGATGAAATCCAACGGATGCCAGCCGTTATGTTTTTTGGCGGGATCGAAGCGCTCCTCACCTTCCAACAGTTTCGTAAGTGGCGTGCCATTACGGACAACATCAGGCCTATCTTTGATTTTACTCTCGAGATCGAAAATTTTGCCTTGAATTTTCGATGTATTTTGTTCACACTTTTGTACACATCCAGTAACTTTTTCGCCTAAATCCCTTTCAGTATCTGAAACTGCCTTTTTCAACTGTGAGTTTCCATGTTGGCATTCGTTTACGATCTCAGTTTTAAGACCGAAAACTTTTTCGTCTACTTTTGTTTCAAATACAGGCTCTACTTTCTCTTGGATGTTGAGAATTTCAACATAAAACCTACTGTTAATGTTGTCAATTTCCCCCTGCATAGTATTCATATTTTTATTAATTGTGTCAATTTCAGATTTCATAATATTTATTGCAGAATTAAAATTACCCACTTTTTGTTCTACCTGTTCTATTTGTTTACTAATTTTAATTCCTTCTTCTTCGATCTGTGCTTTAAGCTGACCATTCTGTGTTTTGAGCTGATCAACGTGTGTTGAGCTGACTATTTTGTCCTGCAATTTGTTTGGTTACTCGTTCAAATAAGTCGTTCATGCTTAAAATTTTCACACTGTCTTGTTCTACGGAATCGGTGCATTTCGATCCTACTTCAAAATTTTCTTTCAGTTCTTTCTTTATCTGTGGTGAATCAAACATGTTAGCGGATTCGTTCACATACCCACTATCGTCTACAAAGCCATCCTCTACTTCCTGTTTTATTCCTTGCTGTGTTCGAGGCGATCTCGACATTTCAATCTGTTCGTTAACATGTTCGTGGTATTGTATGTACGCCAATTGTCTACCGCTAACGCCATCTGTTATCTGCCCGCGTAAACTCCTGCCATTGCCAGCCGCATCTTCCATTACGCACGGCACATCTACTGTGTCTACGTTCTTGCCCATACTGAACGCAAATTACACCTCACTACCGTGCTTGACGTTCACTGCTATTTGCTTTACTGAGTATTATTGCAATTCGTGCCACTGAACATCCACTGTTCGGTATTCACTTTAATTTGTGACCGAAAGTAACTGGATGTCCTGCCACCTGGAAGCCACTTGTAACCTCTGCACGTGACACAGTACTCGTTAAAGCCTGTGCTATGGTAAGTGAGCGGGGTTCACCTTATGAGAAAGGTTGCTAGAGAAAAAATGAAGACCTTGGATTTCAGCGCCCAGCAATCGTTGTAGCACCATGCCTATGGTAGGGTCACACACATCAGTGGTAACAGTCAGTTGAAAATCTGGGATAGAATGTGCGAGCGTGATGCGTTAGCGAAACACTCTTTGGTGCGTTCAAAAACATTTAACATATCCTCGGTCCATTCAATCTTCATTTTACCATTTTTGTTTTGATTTTATGACGCATCTGCGAGTGATGCTTCTAATGCTGTAAGGTAACTGCTTGTATTGTGTGGCGTCGCTAGAAATTTAAAATTCCGAGGAAACGTCGGTGTTTGTGGTAAGTTAATGGTAGTGGGAGCTGTTGTATGGCGTCTTCACTGTCTGGCGTTGGTTTGATGCCTGTGACACTGCTAAGTTTCCAAGGAAGTTGACTTACTTTTGATGTAGTTGAGATTTTTCATGAGTGATCAACACAGCGCTGTTTTGTAAAGTTCTCAGAACTTGATAGAGGTGTACCTCATGTTCCTCATGGGTGACAGAATAAGGATGTCACTGACCTATATATAGTAGTGATCGGAGTGGAAGAGGATGTTGTCAATGAATAGTTTCCAAATCTGTGCTGCGTTTTCCAACCTGTAAAACATGAAAAGGTATTTGTACGGGGTGAAGACTGTGATAATTGCTACTTTCGCGATTTCATCGTCGTGCATAGGGAATTGTAAATAGGTTTTTATACATTTAACTACAATAAAGGTGGATATGCCTGCCAGTGTATGAGTAAAATCTTGTGTATTTGGTACTGAGTAAATGTCATGCAGTTTACAGATGTTGAGATCAATGTAACCGACTCAAAGGGGCTAGTGCCATCTTTCTTTTGTACTAATTTGATGAGCAATGACCACAAGCTGTCGGACAGATGGACAATGTCAGCTTCCAGTATCTCATCAGTCGCTTTTTTAGCAGCATACAAGTTAGCCAAGCTAGTCGGCCATGCTTTATACTTTACAGGTGTACCATTTGTTGTTAAGATTCGGTGCACAGTGGATTGTACGTGCTCTAGTCTTCATTATGTTGGGCTTTCAGAATAAAGTGGAGGCAGTACACAAGGTGAAGCAGATAGTGTGGTAGTAACGTTCGTGCTATGCAACAGAGTCAGTGGTGTGGACATGTGCGTGCATGTGTCCATGTGATGTTTGGTGCCGTGTGTGGTGATGACTGCCACAGCTGTTAACAAACTGATGGGTGGGCAGTCGAAGTGTTATTGATGTGGCCGAGCGGTTCTAGGCGCTACAAAAAAAATGGTTCAAATGGCTCTGAGCACTATGGGACTTATCATCTATGGTCATCAGTCCCCTAGAACTTAGAACTACTTAAACCTAACTAACCTAAGGACATCACACAACACCCAGTCATCACAAGGCAGAGAAAATCCCTGACCCCGCCGGGAATCGAACACGGGAACCCGGGCGTGGGAAGCGAGAACGCTACCTCACGACCACGAGCTGCGGACTAGGCGCTGCAGTCTGGAACCGTGCAACCGCTACGCTCGCAGGTTCAAATCCTGCCTCGGGCATGGATGTATGTGATGTCCTTAGGTTAGTTAAGTTTAAGTAGTTCTAAGTTCTAGGGGACTGATGACCTCAGGAGTTAAGTCCCATAGTGCTCAGAGCCATTTGAACCATTTGTTATCGATGTATTGGAGTAGGGAAGCATTTTTTCACACAGAATGTATCATATTCATCAGACTGTTATCAAAATGCTAATGCATTACAAGATGTTTCTGTGTCATCGTGACACACTCACGGAGTATGGAGTCATACATAGAACTGTTGTCGAGTTACCAGGCAGTTGTGATGGTAGGCGGGACTCCGAAATGACGACGAAAATCGATGCCCAACACACATTCGGTGACATTGGTGATGTAGAATATTCATGTGAGTTGGTGTTGACTTGAGAGGTATAGATTTCATGTCATGGATCACACATTCTGATTGTGGGGTTGCTAACTGCATGCTGTTGGAGTGGTTACATGCTCTCAGCTGTTGCTGTGTCATTTCATGGTACGGAGAATATCAGAACCAGTGTTGACAAGGAAGTATATACCAGAATTCAGATCGTGGAGGTATTACCTGTATCCTCGGTGAGCATTCGAGGAGGTGTGTATTTGTGACACAAGTAGCAGATGGTGGCGACTTGATGTAGTTTTGCAAGTCAGAATGCCTGTAATTCTTCACACTTGCTGTTTGAGAAATTGTAAGGGGCATGGCATTTGCTTGAAGCATTGCCGAACTGGTTGAAGTACCACTAGTCTAGTAACTTTGAATCAGCTACTGCACCCTTCGTTGCATTGTTCGGTGCTGCCACTGTGCAGTGAAGGTGGCATCACTGTCAGTGAAATTTGGCTGCGCTCAGCACTGTCCAGCACATGGAGGGGGTTGTCAATTTGTAGAGTGCTGTGTGGGTGCTGTGGCTACCTGGTTGATACTGTGCCTATCCTGTAATAACATAAACAAACTATCTGCGAGCGCCAAGCGTTTTCCAGCGGCTCTGTGTCATGTGGTATTAGTCTTATCTGTATCTGCTTCCTTAGTTTGATGATGCAGGGCGTCCATAAAGTGGATCGTAGATGGTGCCAAAGTTTCGATGGTGTCTCGTCTTTGAGCTGTTCACCATGCAGAGTTTGTTTAATTGCTGCTCTGGTGTTTGTATAATCTTTGCCAAACCATAGCACCAGCTGTTCTGTTCCATAGTACTCTCAGTTGAGACACAAGTTTGGGTGAATGCGAATGTCTGAAGGGTGGTGTTATCACTGTCGTCCAGTTCAGTGTTGAAAGCATGGGAGGTTGTGCCGAGGTAACGAATGCAGAGCCCAGTGCATCATCATGCCCAACAGTTTGTGCCTGCATGCATGAGATGGGCGTGAGTTCAGACACATCATACAACGTGGGAGGAGTGGACAATGTGTGAAATATATCACAGTCAATGGCGAGTTCCACTTCATTGGTTGGTACACGCTGATATGGATAGTAACTTATTGTTCAGGGATGCGAATGTGGGATGCATAAACGTTTGGGCAAAACATGTTTAACAGTAGACACAATTGTTTCATGAAATTGTTTGTTATTAGACTCAGTTACCACATGTTGATTCACTGCATTGGGGTGTGAATTCGCAGTGTAATATTGTTCAACGTCTAGCAATAGGCTGTCTGTTGTCAGCTATTGTTGTGACGAGCTATTTGTTGTTCCAGCAGTTGGTGTATCATTTAACTTTGTGCAGCACTTAAATTATATCACTGGATTGTTTTGAGCACAGTAATTACACTGTCAGTGCATTTCACACGAGGTTTATCCAGATGGGATGGTGTGTGCAGCTGGTGGCATTGCAAATTCAACAAAAGATGCTTGCATTGTTGATAGATAGCAGACCGTTCATGATGAAAATTCGGTTACTGCTTGTCACGGTGTATGGAAGATTACTATTTTGCTAGAATTCACTATGAGGCGGTAAGAATACACTATTAACAAGACGAGAAGGACGATATAGAAATGAAAAGTACAATACAAGAAGCACATCTGTATATACAGACACAGCCCAGAACACACTCCAGTCTTTGGTCTAGTCACAGATGTTGCAGTCCTTACTCACTAGCTGTGTTTGTAGGTTTTTATACCCTCACCCACTTAGCTCCTACATGATGCACTCATAACTGCACAGAACACTGTTCTGACTATGACCGACAAGTGCAAGCATGCCTGAATCTAAGCCAGGGCCATAAGATGTGAGTTCTTCAGACACAAGTTCTGCTCAAAACTAAGAACAAGCTGAAGCAGTACAAGTACCTAACACTGATGATTTGACAGGACCTGTAATTAGTACTAAAAATTCGTCAGTTTCATGTGTTTCTGATGCAACTACTGAAATTGCAACAATAGAAGAAACTGTAATCACGTCAATTTCGCCAGACCTTCTTGGAAACTATGTTGGAAAATGGCGTGAAAAAATAGGTTGAAACATGCAATTGCTGTTAATATGGTGAGGTCCTGGACTTCATTGAAAAGCCAACAGTTGCATACACATTTCAACCAGAGTGAGACACAGACTCCACCAAGATGATAGAATTGTCAAGGGGGCAGCTAATGGAGAAATGGTTTTGGTGCACATTAGCAAATAGTTAAAAAGTTGTACAGACTTAGTTGGCTTATTCTCCTTCTAGAGCATCATTGTTTTACGTCTGTTGTTGTTTGAGAATGCATACTCACCAAATGCGTGAAAGCTTTACTCCTTTGACAGGTTTAATATAAGTGGAAACTGAACTCCATGATCAGCAACTGTGAATCGGGTGCTATACGCAACCAAAAGGTTTGCAGACGGAAGGAATTGGAAACAATACAGCAGAAAGGACAAACTATTGATAAAAAAGAGCAAGAAGTAGTGGCAAATGAAATAGAAAAGGCTTTAAATTCTAACCAGAATGTTTGATATAATAAGATTCCTGGCAAAACAAAATTTGGCCCTATGTGGCCAAAGGGAAGATCTCGCTAGTGCCAACAGAGGCAACTTTACAGAACCGATGCATCGATGGGACAGTATGATCCTGTTCTCCTAGAATATTTTGTAAGACTAAAAGTGGGCCAAAAAATTTAAATTACATGCCACAAGAAATTCAAGACAAGTTTATTGAAATTGTAGGGAATAAAGTTCGCCAAAAATTATAGTTCAGGTTCAGAAGGCCAAGTATTATTCCATGATGTTCGACGTACCTCAGATATTTCTCACAAAGATCAAACAAGCAAGTATTACGAGCTGTGATGATAGAATCCTTAAGTATGGGTAATGGTATCTCTTATAAGTTTCATAAAAACAAAACAGCTGATGGTAAAAATGAGATGATGCTAAGTAAGCTCAACACTCTTGCACTTGACATTATGAGTTGTAGACAGCAAGCTTATGACAATGCTGCTACAGTGGCAGGAAGACAGCCAGGTGTAAAGCAAAGAATAAAATATATCTATCCTAATGCTGTATTTGTGCCCTGCTTAAACCACTCATTGAATCTAGTTTGTTTGTGGGCAGTTCTAGTGGAGATGGATTTGGTGACTTTCTTTGGCATATTAGAATGATGTTATGCTTTCTTTTCTGTTCCACATACTACTGGCAGGTCCTGTTGCTGCTTCAGGCAAGAGTTTGAAGAAGATTCAGGACACACTTTGGAGCACAAGAAGTGATGCAGCAAACATGACACGAAACATTACAACGACGTTTTGACAATGCTGCAGAAGCTAACAGAAATAGGCGAAAGCTTGATCATATGAACAGATGCAGGAACTTTGTTAGTCACAATGCGGTCATTTTCGTTTGTATGTTTCTGGGGTCTCTGGCAAATGGTGCAGTATGAAATAAATGACGAACAAAATTATTTGTAAAATGAGGTACTTAACCTTAGTAGTAGGGCAACAAGGACATCAGCACGAATTATAAGTGGGGGGTTGCCTACATTCAGGGGTAGGTATACATTCAATTCCAAACACATTGTTCTCTTTAGAGGTCTTTGACCTATTGTTCTGCTAAGAGGATTATGACCCTTAGGGATAATCTTTGGTTTTGATTGACAGGTCCTTAATTTATTTTTCCTCCACCCCTCCCCTCCCCCTCCTGCTCCCAACCCACCAAGAAACCTCCAACCCTCCCCCTTTCTCATCTCTGATACAGGTACACTTTCAGTTCAGAGTTATTTGAATAGCCCCCCCCCCACTCTATTAATCTGATTTTCTACTTAATTAAATTGGTTTGTTAACTAATCCCTCCTCCTCTGGTAAACCCCCAACCCTCCCTTTCCCTCTTCCCTTCTCCTACCTGGAAACTGGCGGAAAAAAGACTCAGCTGATTGGCTATTTGGTGGGAAATCGATTGCAGTGTATGGAATATTTCTTAAACAATTTAGACAATGTGTGGAATATTGTTTATTTATTTATAGTAGTGTATGGAATATAGTTTATTTATTTATTTAAAGAATTTGGTGGGAAATCAGTTGCAGTGTATAGAATATTGTTTAAACAATTTAGACAATGTGTGCAACATTGTTTATTTAAGTAGTTTATGGGATACAAGCGATGTTTGTAATATAATTTATTCATTTAGTTAAAGAATTTGTCGGGAAACTGACTGTAATTGGGATACTGTTTATTTGAACAGTTTGTTGTACAAGGCAGTATGGAATATTTAAACAATTGTGGCGCTTTTTTATTCCGATTGCCCTGGGAAACATTGAGTGGGCCTAGTTTATAACTGCTGCCAGAGTCAGGGATATTAAGACTCTTACTTTTTATTTCCCTCACTTTTCGAAGCACACTGGTGTATAAGCACAAATGGAAAAATCAGAACAACTGCATACCTAAAATTTCATGACATACTTCGAAACTCACTACCGCTTTCTGCAGACGGAAAAATTACGAAAATTTCAGCGGCAAACTATCCTATACAGATCGAAAGACATAAATACATACTGCACTGACAGTTAAACCCTGCAAAAGGGGTCTACTTATCATGAATGGAATGAAATGTGGTACAGTAGCCACCGTTTGAGATCTCCTGTTTGTGTGTCTATCGTCAGGACGTCGTCACGAAGGTCAAAAGAGCCTATTGTCCTAATTACAGATCATGTTACTTAATTCCACCGACCATCGACAGAATATCGGCCTCCTTTGATCTCCGCCCCCCAAACAAAGCATCAAGTGGGGTATTCGGTTGATCGGCAAATTCCAGACTCGCTTCATGTCTTTGTCTCTCTCAAGAGGCCACTCCCTGTTTGTATGTGTGAACCAACGTCTCCAAACACGAAGACGGTGGTTTTCATCTCTCCTCAGAATTCGATATTCTTTTTTTACTTTATATCACTGACCACCTGCTCCATTGACTCAATACATGTATATTTAATAGAATCACTACATATGCTCGATGCCGGCACACAGATGGTATTTGTTTTCGATACATTGGAAGAGACTGATGCGGTAAAAATCTTATTGGGTTCTCTGTCGGATGCAGTTAGTGCATCTTAATAGTCTGTAGTTTTTCTCTGTTGGATGGTACAAAATAACAATGATAGAATGTATAAGTGACAGACGTGAATGCACCCTGCGAAACGCAGATTTCCTTTGGACTGTAGTACCTGTATGTAGCTTGGAAATGCATCGAAATGCAGTAGCATTTTAGTCGTCCTTCTTCCTGTATGATGTAGAGTCTTCCTAATTTTCCCAATAAGAAACACCACCGTAATTGTTCATACTGTCTTTTATCTCTTTCATGCACAGGGGTATGAGACAAGTTTCGACCCTTATTGCACAAGACTTTTATTTGTTGAACAAATTTATAAAAAACTGGTTAAAAGTTGTATAATTACATTAGAATAAAAGTATTAATAGACATTATGATATATTTCAAAAGAGTCTTTCGAAAACAGAGGTCGTACATTATGTGTACCACCAACCTTCATGTTACATTGCAGTATTGGATGCAGTATCTGTTCTTGCATAAATAGAGGGGCCTGCCACTTCCTAAGCAGAGAAGTACTCACACTTTTGGGCACATGAGGTTTCTTTTTGCTAATCCCTACTGTATTGCTCAGGCACCTGCCTCTCTTTCTTGAAGCAACCAGGGTGTTGCTCACAAGATTCTGGACACTTCTCTCCAAACGTTCTTCATCGTCATTGTTTCAGGCTTCAGTTCCTTGTGCAGCGCAAAGGCATTCATGACACTTGCATCAATAAAGTACCAGAAGATACTAAGCCACGATACTCTTCCTATCAGTTTCATATGTTGACTTCCTTTGATCAAATTTACCAACACACTTCATAGTTTCAATGTAATCAGCTAGCAGTAGAGGGCAAGGCAGCTTTGTCACGGTTCCATCCTTTTCTTTCCACTGTACTACTGTTGTGGTTCTTGGGTCATGAAAGCTTGACAATAAATGCACTGTTCTTTTGTCCTGCAGTTTTACAATACACAACCCATTGACACTTGTAGCCCTGTCATATTCATTACATTTCAATTCTTTGTCTTGTTTCAGCTTATGTAGATTCTTTCTTCATATATTGACAGTACCACATGCATGTAATTTGTTTCCCTTTCAGATCCTCTATCAGTTGTACACTGGTAAAATAGCTGAAAACTCTATGTCTTTTTTCCCCTTCAAGACCTGTCAGAAGCTCCTTTAGTACCCTCTATCCAAGGCATTTTTCCGTTACGTTGCCCATTTTACCAGTATGAACATCGAATTTTAGTGCATAACCAGACTTGTCTGCTAACATCCACACTTTGTAGCCTCTTTTGATTGTTTTTTTTCTAGGTAAGATTTGTTTCAAGGATGACCTGCCTTTGAATTTGATCATTGACTCATCTACACCTACATATTCACTCAGATGATAGGCACTTTTGAAATTGTCATTCCGCCATAGACAAAAACGGTTGTAAGTTGTACAGCTTATCGTAACCCTCCTCACCTCACTTTGGCATGCAGCTGTTGCCATTTAGATGCAAATTAGACAAAAGCCACCCAAAACGATTAACAATCGTCATTGAACTAATGAAGGTATCATGAAGATTTGGCTCAGATCTCCAGTAATCCCTGTAACTGGCCTGTGGTTTTATGCCCATGAGAATGTTTAAGCCAAGAAAAGTTTCCATCTCCCTACATGTATTGTGCTTTTAAGGTTTCCCGTTTTTCTGGAACTCCTGTTCAGCATAAAGATTAGTCTGTATAACAATCCACTGATTTACATCATCAGATATGAGCAATTTGAACAAATTATAGGGAGTGGAATCCTCTAAGACTGTTACATGCGCAACAGCACCAGATGCTGAGGAAAAAGGTGGAAGTTGTTTGGGTTTTTCTGTTTTTCTGCACAAGCTGTTACATCTGTGGGAGTTGTATTTTAGTCACCTGCATTATGTGCTGGTACTTGCTCTGGATCAGCAGCTGAACTGGATACAGTTCCACCAGAACAGTGACATGACAAGTCCATTGTTTGATTGTGTATTTTCTCTTGAGAATCACTTTTGTCTGAAGAGCTTCTTTCAGAAATAACGATTCCTGAATGTAGTACACAGTAACCTGGGTCGTCATCACTAAAATCTGCATCTTCGTCCAACGAACTCTGACCTGAAGGTATTTCAGCATGGAGTATTGCCATTATCTCATCATCTTTCAGTACTTCCCTAAAGCATTCATTGTAAACTGACATGGAAGATAACGCCTCAAATTACATATATGAACTACAGTTACACTCGCATGCAATTTATTGCACAGACAATGAACAAAATGTGTAATACTACTTGTTATTCAAAGCAGCGTCTCAGTGGAGGAACGTTGATACTTGGCGGTACATATTTTGGATTCTGAATTATTCACGAAATACTCGTCTTCTGCAGAATATATCTAAGAACTGTGAGTTCTAGAGTGATTCTGAATGTATAACAGTCATTATCTTACCTGTAATAAACAGCTGAATTAACAATGTATCACGTAAAGGCGGAAACAATTACGCACTGAATCGCACTGAACAAAAGCCAGCAACACTGCGCACACTGCAGGAAACAACAATCGCGACAGACGGACTGCATGGAGCAACGCTACTTCTGACCTCTCTCTGTCATAGTGGGAACTACCAAATTACGTACAGTGGGTGGTTCAGAAAACATACTTTCATACTGAATGGGTCAGGATTTCACAATTAAGTGATACATTTTTTGTACCTCCACACACTGAAGCAAGGACGAATGGTGCTACACACGTTGTTCCACCTATCCTGAAAGAGTTATACTACCTCGTGTTGCAGGAGAAAGTTTCGTTTTGGCGCAGACCTTACACTTCATACACCGTTGGCGGAGACAGTACAACATGTTCCCATTTCCATCGAGTGGCCGAAACACGGTCCTGTCGCACTAACTCAGCTTACTCTGTTTTTACACAGGTTGCAGATGGTGGTAGATATGGCATTCTCTGACTTCTGCTCAGTTTCGACTTAAATTTGAACGATCACAAAGCAAAGCTACAGGGGTGGCGGAGAGAGGCTGAGAAGCAGTTACAAGATGCATAGCGACTTTCTAAAACCACTTTGGAGTTTTACTGTAGCAGATAGGTACGAAAAAGGTGACTCGTTTCGAGATATGAAAGTGCCACTAATATGATTCACTAGTGGCCGTAATCATTAAAAGACATCTCCATTGGCTCCAATGCAGGTATGTGGTTGAATGGAAAACTTGATTCCAAAGCGCCTACAGCGTTTCAACTAGAAAGCGTAACACTATCCGCGACTCTTGTGTGTACCTGTTGAACCAAGGCTGCTTTTTACACAGCGTGACCGTAACATAGTCATTGTGTTCGTGTTTTTAACATCACGGTCGTTATGGGTAAGTATGATGGCGGAGGTAGAATCCTTCCGTGGTCAGCTTCGTTGGCGGAGCTACGGCATGTTCCCATTTCCACCGAGTGGTCGAAAGTAGTTCCTGTTGCATTATCTGTTTCTATACGGATTGCAGAAGGTGGTGGACATAGCGTTCTCCGACTTCTGTTCAGTTCCGACTTAAATTGCGACGATTACATGGATGAAGCTGCAAGGAGGCGGGGCAGAGATTGAGGAAGAGTTACAGGATGCAGAGGAATTGTCTAAGACGACGTTGGAGTTTTGCTGTAGCAGGTATGTTCGAAAAAGGTTTCGAGGTACGAGAGCGGCACGAAATTATTCACCAGTGGCTGTAATAATTAAATGACGTGTCCATAGGATCCAACGCAAGTACGCGGTTGAATGAAGGGTCTTGATTCCAAATCGCTGACAGCGTTTCTACCGGAAAGCGTTACACTATCAGCGGCTCTTGTGTGTGAATGTAGAACCAAGACCACTTTTTATGCAGGGTGATGGTAACATAGTCGTTGTGATCATGTTTTTAATAGCGCGGTCCTTACGCGTAATATATGTTGCCGGCAGTAGAATCCTTCTGTGGTCAGCTTCAAATGTCGATTCTCAATAATGTTCCTCGAAAAGAACATCGTCTTCCTTCCAGGGATTCCCGTTAGGATCAATTTAATTCATTAGCCTATCAATTTGATATCAGCGACATGCCGCCTGGCGGAAGTAGCCGATGGCTAGGGCACCAGGGATATGATTCTCCACTTGATGTTTTTTTCATTGTGGCGTTATCTTTTAACATTTCAATTTTGCACCTATACAGGGAGAGCAAACCATTGTAATAAAATCAAATGTGTTACCGAATTTATAAAGTGATACGTAGTATGAAATTTATATTTACAACTTCTCTGTGCTATTACCTTAAGAGTCTTCATATGTGGTGAGACGTTTGGTTACCTTAAGAGAGAGTTCGAAAATGAGGAGGCGTCCTGTGACAGTGGTAGATCTTAGCACTCCGTCAGGAGCCGAAAATGAGTTTAATGTTCTAGTTCTGTGATGCATGACGTAACGGATAAGAAAAGATATTTTTCTACCTGATGAAAGAATACTTAGAGGGAATATAGCCTATGCCATAGTCCTGTACAGGATTTTTACAAGTAACGTTAATTTAACTACGTGAAAACGCGTGCATTGTCCGATTTCTTCTATCTTCGAAAACGACTCGTATAAACAGGAGGAAATTCATGCGAAATTCTAGGTGTATGGCCAACAACATCGTTGCCTCGGATTGGATGAAGGTGGTCTCTTAAACTGATGGGTCTATGTCGGGGTGGAATTGTTTAGAACTACTGCATATGTCCAAGCTGCAGCTGCTTGTTTCGCAGTGCACTGCGGCTGCCTGCAAGAGCGGTCACGAGGAGTCAGCGTCCGGAAGTAATGGATAACACAGCCTTTAGCGTGAACAAAGAATGCGCCTACCTGTCTGATATTGCCTATGGCAGCAAGGGCTGGCGAAATGTCGAGTGTGCTGGCTGAGTGTGACAGAAGAGGACGTGTTTGTGTTGTTTGAGAGAAAATTCAAAATGATGGATGTTTGCGTTGGATGTATTAATAACATCCGAATCCCTAGCACTCCAATTATCCCTGGATGCCCCCCTAATTCGTCAACAGAAATATGTAAAATAAATGAAGTAGTTTTATCTAATCCACCTACACATAAAGTGAAACATGTAAATGAAGTTTTTATGATTACTGGTTACAAAAAAAGAAAATATCGTGATGTACGTCTTCTAGAAAGAGTCATGAAATGAAAGATAATGTAGTTAATGTTAAATTGTTAAGTACGGGTATTACATGTAAAAGTTGGTTAAATAAAGAAAAATTTATTGATTAAAAATTTATATACAAAATTAAAAATCTAGACTTTCATTTTTTATCTCTCTGTTATCCTAAGGATATTTATCTATATTTGTAAATCAGTCAACTGATGACTGTGAATTATTCACTTCATTTAATTGGTGAACAAATGTGCATTGTTTACGATTATTTCAAAAAACAGAACGAAGTTTATTATATCACTCAATAATCGTTCTTGGGTGTGATCATTCAAAATATAGAAATAATTTTGAAAAAATACAGCATTTAAATTTTCTTCCATAATTAATTCCTAACATTTCCAAAAAATTTGGATGTATATTGTGAATATAGTGCAGTTATATTGTAATCCTTTTCATTCTGTTTAATTACATAATATTTCAGTTGACAATTACAATCAAAAGGTTTTAAAAGAACAAGTGTTACTTTTAATTTTTGGTTAAATGTTGGGGTATAAATGGGGTGGTACCGTATTTTTTCATTTTAATTAATCTTTTAAATTTTTGTATGTTCATCTTTACATTCAATCCTATCATATTTTAATTTGATTGTTTCATTTTTTATTTATTTATTTTTTGTATACAATTACCTTTGTTGTTTATTTTTCATAGAAAGTAAGTATTTCTTGTTTAATTTTATATTTGCCATATTTTATTGGTGATAAAACTTTGCTTGTAAACAATTTTTAAAAATATTTCAGCTTTGTCTTTTTAGGTGATAAAATTAATGAATATAATTTGCTTGATTGTTAAATATAGTTGACTTTTCATTTCGTTTAATATCTTCACATTGAAGGGGTCTAGTTTTTCAAAATATATTTGTGTTTTTCTCATCAATATGTTTCAAGATTTATGCATTTTATTTTGTTTTCTAAAATTTCTGCATAATTTTTACTTTAAACCTGGGATTATAATTTTCATCAATAATCATTAATACCTGTTTATCGTTATATGAAAGCTTGCTGTTGATGATATCTGTAAATAAGTTAATTTATAACCAGAAAAATTTAGTGAACAAAACTAGCTTTTCCCTTATTAAATTTTTTTCTATATTAACGGAAGCGATTCAGACTCAAAGGATTGAAACTCGTGAAATTGAGAAATCCACTGATAATTTAATTTACAGATGCCACAAAAGATGTTATAGGCCAATATGTAGACAATTTTTAAATGAATATCATAAAAAACTCTACAATAATAAGCGAATTCATTATGCATGTTGAAAATAAGATTACGCCTGTTAATGCAAGGTCATTTAAAACGAATTCCAAGTGATCAACATTAAAAGACTGTTTCTAAACTATTATTACCTATGAAAAAAGATGAGCAAAGTGAATGTGGCAACACATCTTAAAACAATTTATTAATTGTGAAATTAAAGTATGTGATAGAATTTAAATCATTCCATAGAGTAAATTACTCTGGCCGCAGTGGCCGTGCAGTTCTAGGCACAACAGTCTGTAGCCAAGTGACCGCTACTGGCGCAGGTTCGAATCCTGCCTCGGGCATGGATGTGTGTGATGTCCTTAGGTTAGTTAGGTTTAATTAGTTCTAAGTTCTAGGCGACTGATGACCTCGGAAGTTAAGTTGTATAGTGCTCAGAGCCATTTGAACCATTTTTGTAAATGAAAAAAATGGCTTATAGCACATACCAAGTATAAATAATCTCTTCAAACTTAACATCTTTAGAAAAATTATATCAAATAAATTTATAAATTCTGTTAATGTACTTTTTCTGTTATGTACCTATGATAATGTATCTATTTTATTTTCCAGAATGTATATTTTATCATCTGTGGACTAAATGCCTTTTTATTAACTGCAACTGAATAAATTTCATGTTTATTGCTTTGTATTAAATTCATGATTCTATATTGTTCCCTATTATTCAACAAACAGCATCTATTACCTTGCAAAATTGTTTAAGTTTTACAATATATTTTTTGCTACTTAAGAATTTATTGTCCTCAATATCAGCAATTTTATAAGCAAATGTATTTGATACAAAAGTTTTCTGAGTGTGGTACTATGTCATAATGTATAAAACTACTACTGGTGGAGAAAAAATACAGCATTTCGGCCATGGTTGCAGCGGCTTTCCTCTGGGGATGCTGGTGCGTTCTAGCTATGCAGTGTCCTTTATATTTTGTTGTTACTGTTCACTGCACATGCCATTATGTCGTAATATTAAAAAGATAGTTCGTTTCATTGGTCACTTAAGAAAGAAGGAGAGGAAACTTTATTTTAATAGGTTGTTGCGATGGAGGGAGAACGTAACATCTTTTGTCTATTGGCTCTTGTGTTATGTGCCATGGTTGGTCGTCACCATTGAATGAGAAGTTGGCTGCTGTCTACCAAATGCTAGACGTTGGTTGTCTGGTGGCAGTTACTCGCCGATAGTGCTCGTGCCCCATGTTCACAGTTCGTTCTGTTGGGCTCTGATTGCTGGCAGCCAAGATGGGACAATCCTGAGCCCATCCTCCCTGTTCTTGTTATTAGGGTGTTTAAGTATTTCGATGGCGTCTCTGGTTTTGCGATTCGTCATAACCGGCTCCTTGGCCAACACACAGGGTTCGCTGAATTTTATTTCACTTCCACAGTCTTGCTGATGTTCTGCCACTGCAGATTTGTTGTGTTGCCCTAGATGAGTATAGCACTTGTGTCCCTGAATGCGCTTTGTTATTGGCCTGCCAGTCTCTCCACATTCACATTCCACATTTTACATGCCTGCAGTGTGTAATGCATCCATCTTGTCCTTAGTGGAGCCTAGCACGTCCTGGATCCTGCGACCACTATAGAAGACAGGCTGCACCCCAACCTGGTGAATATGTTTGCCTATTCGATCAGTAACATTTTTCACATAAGGTCAGCGCATTGTTGGCTGCGGTTTGTCTATTTCTTGCTTATCTTTCTTGCTTGTGTTTGTCGACAAGGCTGTGTGGATCGACTTACGGCTGTCGCCATTGGCTAGAAACATTGTGCGTAGCCTTTTAAGCTCAGGTGCTATGTTTTGAGCATCACTTAGGCACTGCGCATGGATTGCCAAAGAACAGATGACCGAGTTCTTCTGCGCTGGGTAGTGGTAGGATTGGGCTTTCAGATATCTGTCTGTATGTGTAGGTTTGCAATATACTCTGTGCCCCAGTGTACCCTCCATTGTCCTGTATACTTCGATGTCTAGAAATGGAATTGCACCATTCTCCTCTAATTCGAGTGTGAACTGTATCTTTCCATGCATGTTGTTCAAATATTCTTGAAACTTGCGTAGCTCCATTTCACCATGAGGCCAAACAGCGAACGCGTTGCCCATGTATCTGAACCAGCGAGGTGGGCGTAAAGGAGCTGAACCAAGGGCCATTGCTTCAAAGGCTTCCATGAATATGTTGGCTGCCTGTGGAGGCAGGGGAGACCCCATTACTATTTCATCTGTCTGCTAATAATATTTTCCTTGCCATTTGAAGTACGTTAAGTCAGGCACAACTCAACCAGGTCGCATATGTCTGGTGGGACATGCTCCTGAAGGATGTAGATAGTTTCATCTACTGGTACGTTCGTAAATAGTGATTTCGCGTCAAAACTGACCGTGATGTGCATAGGTAGTAGTTTTATACTTATGATGCGGTACCACACCCAGAAATTTTTATGTAGACTGACTCTGGCCACGGAATCCTACATAATTACAAATGTATTTGATCTCAAACCACAAAATTCTTCCTTTTTTTCCATGATATTCCTCTTTCATTTTGCCTTAAACTTTTTTATTTACTTGTGGAATGTTAGATACATATTATATGTTGGATAATCACTTTATCAAATTTATAAGTCACTTTTTCATATCCTGAGAAGAAACTTCAATTTATATATTATACATATAACTGACAATATCTTGATAAGAAAGCTCAATATTTTTTGTATAATTTGGTTTTGTAAAATAGTGGTGAAAACTGCATGTTAATTCTTTAGTTTAATAAAGTATATTATACCAATATAAATTGGTTTGTTGAACATAATTCTGGATTTATTCAACTAAATTTTTGATTAAGTATTGCTCTTCCTCTAAAATTTAATTTTGCTCTAAGTTTCTCATACTAATTTTCATTTGAATCCAAGTTTATCTCAAGTACAGCAGCTGTTTACCTTCAGTAAGTGATATTAGCACTTCATTTCAGCAGATTAGGAAACATTCACACCAAATGTGTTGAGTCCTGTCTACTTGTCCGCTTAGCTTTTCTGAAAGTACTAGCCGGGCTGTATGTCTTCAGTTTCTTACTGCTATTCAGGATCAGCCAATTTTGTGCCCATCTGATAAGAGGGGGCATAGTCTAAAAAAAGTAAATCAAATGTTCTGTCACTTACATGTAGGGTAGAATCTGATATTGTGCACATTGCATTTATACAACCTTTTGCACTCTACATGTTTTCTGAGGATAAATAATTTATTGTAATTGTGATTTGTTCTAGTAGGATCCTAGTAAAAATGATTAGTTTGACATGTTAAACTGACTTGAAGCAAAACAACACAATACTTCATTTTATGGAAAACCCTTAAGTGTAGGTTGTCAATGAGAGGGTCATTTTAAACTTTTGTAGGTGTGAGAATTCCATTGTGGAAATAACATTAGGCTGCCACACATACACATGCTATATGGTACATGTACCATGAGGGTTTGCACTAAATGATGGTGATGCTGATCCAAGATAGTTCACAAATAGGAGTTTTTGTAAGTAGCTGGTGTCTATCTTTTCAGCATAATTTGTTGTTGACTGAGGTTGTAGGAAGACGGGACACAATCTCAATGATGAAATTAGATTTTAATCATATGGAACTACAACCATCTTTGCTAAAATCTTAATTTGCATATTGTAAATTTGTGCAGTTGAATTAATTATATATATTCTGCTATTCACTGATGTTTTCTGAGTTTCTTTAATAGTTTCTGACCCCAGACATTACTTTATCAGACATTGTTTTTGTTGTTTGTGTTGGATATTAACAGGGAATTGTATGTCCTATGCCACTAATATTAAACTATCGAATTTTGTGACCCATTATCCTGGAAACTTTTTAAGATACCATCTTACAATTTATTGAATTCACCTTTCTAGCTACACTGAACTAGAATTATTACTAAAATTGTATTGTGGGGCATGTTATCTTTTTTTCCAAACACTCAATTTTTTGACAGAGTTTTGTAAATAAGTGAACATAAAAACAAAACAACTTAGGTCATTTTAATTATTCTAGTTCCATATTGGCTGTTTATCACACTTGGCATGGTGTGAAAATTTCATGTCTCTGGCATCAGTCCTTTTTTTAGAAAATGGGTCATTTATTGCAAAAAATGTAGTTCAGAGATATTGAGGTTTAAAACTTTTTTATTTCAAATTCTTATTCAGACCTTCATTTCTGCGCCTTTTAAGAACTAGAATTGAACTGGCCCATAATCTGTATCTTCTTCAGTGTCACAACAGTCCAGTGCTTGCCTCCTCTTTTCTTTCTTGCTTCTTTTGTCATTTGGTCAGCAGCTAACTCTGCTTTCCATACATGAAGTTCATCCAGTTCCCACAGTCCTTTAGCTGCGTTCTGTCCAAATCTAACCCCTAACTTCTCCAGAACCTTACGTTTTTCATAGTTCTCACCATTAAGAGTTATTACAGAATCAGACACTGCTAATGTTAGAGTCATAAGGCCAACAAATACTTTTGTAGGCACACAGCACCACACAACATTATTTAAGGATTCATTCACATTCTGTGTCTTCCCATGTAAACACTTCTTTAGTAGCTCAGTATTTGCCAAATCTCTGTAAATAGCTTTGATTGCCTCCATTACTGCCAAAGGAAGACAATGTTTATGTGTAAATTCACAAAGGGTGCCAGAAAATTCAGCTTGCCAATAGTTACTCCAAGTGTTTGGTGGAGGTGGACACAAAGCATGGCATGGCTTTTCGTCAGTTGATATTCGATGAAAGAAAGTGCTCCACACAGCTCTTTTCATCTTCTCTAAATTGTCACAGTTATCTCTAATTGCCTTCCCATAATACTGCTGTCAGTTTACTAGAAAAATAGCCAATAATCACACTACTGTCTACGAAAACTAGTATCAGAAACAAAGGACTGATTTGATTATTTGTAACGCCAACTTCTGAGACGTTGCAGTAGGCACAAAACAAAGCAATTCACAGCCTTCTAGACTGTGTAGTTCCCAAGATATGACT
Organism: Schistocerca piceifrons; assembly: GCF_021461385.2. Lineage (NCBI taxonomy): Eukaryota > Metazoa > Arthropoda > Insecta > Orthoptera > Acrididae > Schistocerca > Schistocerca piceifrons. Next base: position 689,223,062 of record NC_060138.1, read on the forward strand.
ACTCAACTGTGGCAGTATATGCCTAGCTGTGAAAATGTTACATGTCAACATTCAACATATTATTTGAACGTTTAACAACTGTCTGATTTTAATACGAGGGCGGTTCAGAAAGTAACCTCCGATTGGTCACAGTGCGGGTTGTGGGGGGAGTAGCGACGCCATCTGTGCGTTCACGCACTCAACAGGTCAGTCGGCATCAAGTGGTGGTCGAGTGAACGTCGTACCTGCGCTAGTTTAGTTTTTGTGGCAGTTTGAAATGTGTGCTGCAATAGAAAACCCCGCCAACTGTGAAGTGCGTGCTGTCATAAGGTTTTTCACAGCCAAAGGATATTCTGCAGCAGCTATTCATCGTGAGCTTTGTGCCGTGTACGGACCAAGAGTTATGAGTGAAGGAGTTGTCCATGAATGGGTACGTTTATTTAAAAGTGGACGAGAAAACGTTCATGATGAAGAGAGGAGTGGTAGACCATCATTGGTGACTGACGAACTCGTTCAGACAGTTGATGCAAAAGTTCGTGAAAATCGACGTTTCTCAATGTCGGAGTCGTCTACCGGTTTTCCACAGATTTCTAAGACTCTCTTGTACGAGATAGTGACAGCAAGATTGGGTTACCGTAAGTTCTGTGCACGATGGGTGCCCAAAATTCTTACCGACCACCACAAAACTCAAAGAATGGCCTCTGCATTAGACTTTCTGTCACGTTATGAGGACGAAGGAGAACCATTGTTAAACAGAATCGTGACCGGTGACGAAACCTGGATTAAGTACGTGAACCCTGAGACAAAAGAACAATCAAAGATGTGGGCACATTCAAATTCGCCTACCAAACCAAGAAAGGCCTCGCAAGATTTTTCTGCCAGAAAACTGATGGCAACGGTGTTTTGGGATGCCAAAGGGGTGTTGTTGGTTGAATTCATGGAACGTGGTACGACAATTAATCAAGACGTGTACTGTGAAACAATAAAAAAGTTACGACGGGCTATACAGAACAAACGCCGTGGTATGCTGACTTCCGGTATCGTTTTTTTGCACGATAACACCCGTCCTCACTCTGCTCGCAGAACAACGGCCCTTCTTGAGTCCTTCAAGTGGGACGTTATCAACCATCCACCTTACAGCCCAGACCTGGCGCCAAGTGATTATCACCTCTTCATGCATTTGAAGAAATGGCTCGGGTCACAGCGGTTTGATGACGACGAAGAGCTCAAAGCTGCGGTCACAGGCTGGCTCCAGGCACAAGCGGGTGATTTTTATGCAGAAGGAATTTCAAAGCTTGTGAAGAGATACGATAAGTGCCTCAATTGCTATGGAGACTATGTAGAAAAATAGTGCAAAGATGTAGTTGTAAGATGTATATATTAAAATATTTGTATTTAACTTGGTGTATTTTTTTAAATCAACTGGAGGTTACTTTCTGAACGGCCCTCGTATATTATATATACCAAAATGACCAGGAAAGTCTAAATTACATTATGGAGAAGAAAACAGAAAATGTAAAATTTTAACGAATTTCACATACAATGTCCCCTTAAGTTATTGTTTCATGCAGCTCAAGGTGATAGGAATGAGGATGCTGTAAATTGTTGATAGGATATGTGGTATTCGCTGAAACAAATGGTTTTTGGTTATATCTGGTTTTTCCCGTGCCAGTTTAACCTGGCTATTGAAACTGCTTAGAATAACCAGAGTAGAAGGACAAAGACAGCACCACCTCACTCTGCATTGTTGCCAGATTTATTCAAGATGTCGGATCCAAGATGGCCACCATAGATGCGGCAACATCAAATTGACATCATGGTGAGAAGTCCAAATTTTCACAGGAAAATAGGTCACTTGACTACCTCCACTAACCTAACTCCCCCCTACTCTCCCTTCCCCATCCCATCCCATCCCCTCCCCACCCTTGCACTCCCATCGCTTCTCCATCTGGAAATTGTCAGGAAAAGGACTCAGTCTGTGCTAGGCTGCTGGATAGGGTGCACAGCAGTCTTTATTTGGTGTGCACTGTGGTATATTGTTTACGTAAACAGCTTGAGTTACCATTGATCAAGCACTAGACAGTAGCTCCATTCACTTTGTTCACCTTGAGGTGCTTAGTCCAGCTGATCTAGTTCACAACAGCGCCATGAGAAAGTGCTGTTGGCGTTCCTCCTCCTGTACCCTTCCTTTGCCATGACATAATCCAAGAGAGCGGTCTAGGAAAAATGGTGGGTTATTCACATGTAGTTACACTGTCACAGACTGCTTCAATGTATATGAAAAACTTTCCCGTGCTTCTCCATTCGCGCAGGCTGCCCAGAGTTGGGGTGTGCTGGAGGGATTTGGAACCACCGATGTCTGTGCTGGATGCTGGAAGAACCCACACACCAGCACTAGCATGTAGTAGCCACTGGTTGGCCACGTGCTAAACACTTCCTGTCATGCTGGAAATACCCACAGCCTCCCGAGCTCAGCCCTTCTGCACAGATATCATTTATCGTTGAACACGAACTGCCTCAGGAGTTATTACGTCTAGTGTTTAACCAATGTGCGAAATATTGTCACATATATATCTCGAAGACGACACAGGAATTAAGTGTGCCACTGCACAAAAAGAGAGACAGTGACAGAGAGTTTTGCAGATGACACAAAAATATTTACACAATTTGCGATGTAAATACAAGGCTTATTTCGATGAATACTAGCACCACACTTGAACATAGACTCTAAAAAGATTGTGGTACACTTGTGAAACCTCCCTGAGACACTTCATGCGCATTTTTGGAGGTACCACATCTTTCCCTTGTCCTTGAGCATGAGCTGCTTCAGGAGTTATTAAATCCAATTGAATATGTCTCTAAATATACTTCCAAAGAGATGGCTGCACAATAGTTTCCCTCAGTTTTGTAATGCGTGCCGTCACACTTGAACAAAGACTATAAAGATCATGGCACAATTGTGAAATCTCCCAGAGGTACATCATGCACTTCTGTGGGAAATATCACATCCTTTCCTCGTCTTTGAGCAAGAGCTGCATATGATTTCAGTCCGTTGGTAGCCGTAAGATGAATAAAAGATGTTTTTAGGTGGAAAATTATGTCCAGTCATAATAACGGAATAGATTTTGATATTTCCAGAGCCACAGTTGTTAGGAAGGGGTATTACCGATACTTCCCTTATTGTTGAATGTCATCATATTGAGGTTTCAGTCGTAATATTTAATTATAAGTAGAGTTATAAGTACGTTGCTCGTTTCCTAGGACGATAATGCTTGGTGTATTGGACTGCATGGTGGAGAGTAGTATATTTATGAAAGTTCTGGGACAAAAGGCATTTTGGCTTAAAAATTGCAGGATGCAAACCAAGATTCTAATTTCACAGTTTTCCCCGACCAAAAAATCTCATTTACCTGTATCCAACAAAAAACATTCTGTATAAATACAACAAAAACAATTTGGCCAACAAAGTTGAGTTATTTAAAAACTTGGAAAATTATAGTAAAGGAAATATTAATGTAACTAAAAAGAAAAAAAGGAAATTTTTAAAATTTAAATTCTAAAACATGAATTTGGCTATCTTTATTTGTTTTTTCTTTTACAATGGTAAATAAATTGTATTCCTAAAATTTTATCTAATTTATGTCAGCCCCCAGTAGCTGAATGGTCAGTGCAACAGAATGTCAATCCTAAGGGCCCGGGTTCGATTCCCAGCTGGGTCAGAGATTTTCTCTGCTCAGGGACTGGGTGTTGTGGTGTCCTAATCATCGTCATTTAAACCCAATCGACACGCAGGTCGCCAAAGTGGCGTCAACTCGACAGAACTGCACCTGGCGAACGGTCTACCCGATGGGAGGCCCTCGCCACATGGCATTTACATTTACATTTTTCTGTCATTTATCATCATCATTGGTAAATATTTTAGTAAAATGATCTGGAAGAGTAATTTTTTATTTATCATCTAAAGGTAATAAAATTTTACCACAAAATTAAGTAGGTAAAATTTCAACTTTTGAAATAACATATGATTTATGTTTTTAAAGTTCTGATAATTTAATGAATATTTTGAATAAGCATTACTATAACTTTTAAGTTCAGATAATAGATTTTCAATGCTACCAGTCACGTTTATTTAAATTATAGGAATTATAAACTAAAACTTTTTGCAAATGTTTGGTAAACATTTGGAGAGCGTTTTAATTTTCTGAATAGCTGAAGTTCACAGTTTTTATTTTATCAAGTTTGCTGAAAATATTTCTAAAGGAAATGAAAACAAGAAATTAAAAGTTGTTTAATTTTCCTAATTTATTTTTCATTTATGTAATTAGAAATTTGCAGTAGGTATTCTGTGTTGTGAATGATAAGTAAACCTTTTTTGGAATATATAATATCAAATGCAATTGCATCATGTGAAATATTTTTATTGAAGAATGCATATAATCTCATTGTTGTTTTTTGAGTAGTTAAAACATTAATACTAATAGACACATTAATTACATAAATATCATAGTTTTGAATAAAATGGAATGGGCTTAAATTTACATCATTATTTAATTGGTTATTTTTTTTAAATCTCTACAAGAATCATAAGCTTTTAACAAGTCATTTGGTGATTCAAGATTCCATAGTTCTTTGAGGAAAACCTTCATTTCTTCCATTCTTTAGATAAAAATATTGTAATTTAACATGATCAAATAATGAAGAATCAAGTAATTGTTTATTTTTTCGATTAGCTTGAGAAACAACAAAAATTTAATAAGGCATATCAAATTCTGTGGAATTATAATAACTAGTAATATCTAGTTCAAAATTTCTTTATCCTTGTAAACCAGCAAATTCAATTGTTAGGAGTTCAAAGACAGATATTGGAATTTCTGGAGTTTTTGTCTTTCTTGCTCTATTTCAAGTGGATATTCTGGTTCATATTTAACAACAGGAACATGAATTTCCATACTTTTGACAACAAAATTTTACATTCTTTTGGAAGTGGAGAATTATCATTTTCAGTAGTACAGTGAAGAATAGAATCTTGATCCTTTCTCAAACTCCAATTAAAAATTAACAGTTAAATCACCTTCAACATTATCTTTAAGAAATACACCAAACAATTCTAAAGGAGAAAGAATTTAATGTTGTTTAGTTTCAATTTTTCCATTGTTAAGAATATGTCCTTCCATATTTAAGTCATTAGAAAGGGAAGAAGTTAATAGAGTAAGACTTGAAGAAAAAATAAATAGACATTATATTCTAGATAAAATATTATTCCCTTTTTTAATTGTAATAACATAAAACAATTTTAAAAATGTAATTAGCAATTACTTTAATATTTGATTTATCACCATATGCAAAAAAATCAGTTCCATCTGTGTGAACAACATAAAAAGTCCTATAATGTTATGAAAAATTAGAACGAATCCAACGATCACCAATAATAATATTTACTTCTGTTTCCTTGTTGGGAAGATTTAAATGATTTTACGTATTCTCATAATCGGGAAATCTGTCAAATTTATAGCTTTGGATTTGGTTCGTGATTTATTAAGGAAACAATTTATTAATTCTAAGACAACTTTTCCATAAAAACCATTACAGTAAATTATACTATCATTTTCATTAGTTATAGTTATTTCTACATTCTGAATTGTACCGAAAATTGGATTTTTATAACGTGATTTGGTTCATAAATTATTGGACCACCAAATATAGAATTAGTATAAATGAAGCAATAATATTAGTTACTCGCTGAAAATGATCATTATCTTTCACAAACTTTCCATATGCAAATAAAATGTTATATTAATTAATTCAAACAGAATGATTTGAGAAACATCTTAAGCAAAAGTTGTTTTAATTAGGTTCAATAGTTTCATTATTAAACGCTAAAACTCTTGCAATATTATTTTCTTTTATATCTATACATATTTTTATATCACTTTCGATAACAATTCTACTTAAAATTTCAATCTCCTTTAATATGAATATTTGGATTTTTCGAATGCATAACTTTTCTAAATTTTTCAAACTACATTGACCAACAGGAATTTCTATTGTTTCTATATCACAGTAAAGTTTCAAAGAGCATTGCACAAAGATAGCGATGGCATATCCACAATAAATAAGGAAGCGGGATGGGAGGAGATCAAAAACGAAATAGTTGAAATAGCAAAAGAAAATTGTCTCGTGAAAAGAGTAAGAAGACATCCATGGTGGGACAATGAATGTGATGAGAACCTGGAGAAGAGACAGAAATTGTGGCAGAAATGGAACTCCACAAAAGATCCTCAAGATCTTGACAATTTTAAAATCCAGAGAAGAGAAACAGCTAAGCTTTTCCGTAATAAAAAAAAGAAGACAATTTCAGGATAACCTAGAACAGATTGAGGAAGACTTTAAAAGAAATAATTCTAGAGGTTTCTACAAAACTTTTAGAAAACAGCTAACCAAATACCAATCCCCAAATTTATGTTTTAAAGATGAAGAGAACAAGCTAGGTTTGACAAACAAGACTAATTGTGAAATATTAGCAAAATATTTCGAGAATCTACTAAATTGTGAACCACCCAAAGATAAAATGAGTTTTGAAAACCACCGAAATACTAATACCGAGTCAAAAGCTCCAGACGCTGAAGAAATAAAACACATAATACACAGTCTAAAAAACAATAAAGCCCCAGGTGAAGACTCCATAGTACCAGAAATCCTAAAAATAATGGATACCAACCTCCCACAAGTTTTGGAACATATGTTTAAGAAGATCTGGGACGAAGAAAGAATTCCTGAAGACTGGCAGTGTGCCCTGATACACCCACTACACAAAAAGGGGGATAAGATGAATGTTAATAATTATAGAGGGATCTCGCTACTACCAGTAGGATACAAAATTTTGTCAAGGAAATTACTTCAAATCGTGGAGCCAGTTCTGGATAAAAAAATAGGTGAATATCAAGCAGGTTTTAGACAAGGTAGATCCTGTGTTGAACAAATATTTAACCTGAAAACACTAATTCGTTACAGAATCTCAAGAGGCCAGAGATTTGCAATAGTATTTGTAGATTTCAAAAAAGCATACGACTCGGTAGATAGAGAAACATTACTGAAAGTATTGGAAGAATTTGGGGTCGATACGAAAACAATTCAAATTATCAAACAGACGCTAACAAACAGTAAGGCCAAAGTTAAATTTATGGGTGAAATTTCAAGGAAGTTCGAAATTAAAACAGGTGTTAGACAAGGTGATGGTTTATCCCCAATCCTCTTCAACTGCGTACTGGAAAAGATATTGAGAATATGGAAAGAAGAACTCAAAGGCACCATGAATGACATCAGAATTGGAACAAAAAAAGAAAAAATAGAAGTGGACTGTTTAGCTTTTGCAGACGATCTGGCAATAGTTACAGAAAACGAAGAAATAGCTCAGAACTACCTGGAGAAACTACAAGAAGTTTCGGCCAGAGCTGGACTGCAGATTTCATTTGAAAAAACCGTGTATATGTCTAATCATAGAAATAACAAGAAAAATCTTATTACTAAATACGGCAATATTAAGAGAGTAGAAAAATTTAAGTATTTAGGTGAAATAATTCAAGTGAATGGTTTAGACAAGAGTGCAAACCAGGCGAGAGCAAGGAAAATGGAATTTGCTTTTCAAAAAACCAAAGACATATATAACAAAAAAAACATTTCGATTCAAGCTAAATTAAGACATTATAAAACTGTCATTAGACCAGAATGCCTGTATGCATCGGAGTGCCTAACTCTTAACAAAAAGGGGGAAATAGAAAACATGGAAAAGAAAGAAAGGAAAATTTTGAGAAAAATATTAGGACCGAGAAAGATTGGAGAAGAGTACAAGCTAAAGAGTAATAAGGAAATATACAAAACTATTGAGAAAGTGAGTGAGGCAATGCGTAAACGCAGACTAACGTTTTATGGTCACCTGTCGAGGATGGATGGAAACAGACTAACAAGAAAAGTGTTTGAACATAGTAACAGGAACGAAAAAACCAACAATAAATGGATACAGATGGTGAAAAAGGATTTGGCCTATTTTAATGTCACCCGTGAGTCAATCAGGGACAGGGAAAAGTTTAGACAAATAGTGAACGAAATTAAGTGTTTTCCAGAAGAAACGAAACTAAAGAATAATAACAGGAAATGGTCGGAAGAGCGGAGGAGGAACCACTCGAAAATGATGAGGAAATATTGGGAAGAGAGAAAAAAAGATCAAAAAGCCGGGCAAGTGAATTGTTGAACGTGGTCCAAAGATGGCCGAAATCGAAAGAAGAAGACAGTAAAGTTTATTATTTTTTGATATAATATTTGGAGTTAACTAAGATGGAGAAAAACCAACTTGTGAAATATTTTTATAAGTTTCTCTTATTGGAACACTTAATCTTTTTCTCAGAGCGCATGAATTATCACTCAATTGAAATAATTTACTCATTGATATTAGAAAAAATTATGTAAATAAATGATGGATAGAGAACCAAGAAAAAGATTTCCAGACAAGAAGTTAAAAAAATAAACATGGTAAACGTTTACCAAACACTATTCAATGTACAACCATAGAACCAGGTAGTTGTGGAAAACAAACACATAGATCGATAACTATATTCTAGCTCGAGAATGGTTAAAGTGGAAAACTTAATCATTTGTATGTTTATTCAGAAAGTTTAGTTCAATCAAAATATCAAGAATTTGTAAAAAGATGTGAAAAAATTGAAGATGAAATCATGAAAAAATTTGTGCTTTCATTGAAAATAAAGACATTATTCCATTAGATGGATCCAAAGATAAATTAGTTGTAGTTTATGATGACTTCATTCTAGAAAAACAGGAAATAGTAAGAGAATATGTTACTAGAGGAAGACATAAAGAAATATATTATTTTTTTAAGTTAGACATATCCAAATATACCAAAACAATTAGTGGGAGCTAAGTTTAATTTTTTTAAATATTTTTAGACAAGATGATACAAATTGAAATCATATTTTTCATTAATTCGTTGGTGGAAATTTAAAGTTTGATGGATTTGAAAAAATATGTAGTAAATGCTGAAATAAAGATAAATTAGGTGTTGTAACAATACATATGACAAGAAAAATTAATGAAGATAAATATTGAGAAAAGATTAAGAATTTTTGGTAAGTTGAATAACAATTGAATATAGTCTTTCAGTGTAAACATTAAATGTAAACATTGAACATAAACACTGAACAGAAATAATAAACATAAACACTGATTAAAAATATCGAACATAAATGATAAACTTAAACATAAAATGTAAAATAAAAAATTATTATCTCATTTTTTATTCTTAATAAATCGACGCAAAATACAATCCATAAAGTGTTAAAAAAGCCGAACGAAATAAAGGTAAAAGAATAATTAAAAGAATGTTTTAGGAAATGCAAAAACAACAAAGAACAGAATATGATAAATTTAAAAAAGATAAACTAGTGAAAAAGCTAACCAGGGAATTGAAGGATTAGGAGAAAATGTTTTAAAGGCAGCTGAAGGAAATAAAGAAGTTGGAAAACAACTTCTTATAACTGAAATTATTTAGAAGAGTTTCATGATATTCCACAACACTAATGGGTTGGTGATAATCCAGCTAAATAAAACTACACATTAAGCGAATCAGGAGTAAATTGTTTGTTAGAGAGTTATGAAAAAGAAAGATGATTAAAAGTAGAGATATTAAAAAAAATTCGGTGAAACAACGTTAGAGTTTTTTAATCAGAGTGAAGATAATGTTTTTAGATTAAGACCTGTTGGACAGTTTAAATAAATTGGAAAATTACAAGTACAATTCAATGGTGATACATTAATTTTTGTGAAAAGGAATCTGAAGGAACAGTTCTATTACTGAAACTTTTAACTAGAAAACAAATAACTATGTATCGTTTCGGAACAGAATTTGATTTACAAAACCATGCAAAGAATTTTTCAGCTCATGTGCTGTATATAGTGAAAGTAATCCAAATACAATAAAATCACACAAAGGTAATGAATATAGCAATTTGATTAAAACAATTGTTGAAGTATATTTTCCTAGTTTTTCAGAAAGAAATCTTAATGATATATTAGAAAGGTATATATATGAAAGGTTTCGTTAATATGTATTCAGAAAAACCAATCGAATATATATGAATGGATGATGTTCATCAATTAATCGACAGATTAGCAGTAATTCATGGAGAAGAGGTAGCTGAAAATAAAAAATTTCATAACGAAAAAGTAGGAATAACTCAAGTGTAGACAAATAAATTTAGTGATTTTATCATTAATGATCCAAAAGGAATTATTGTGTAATCCAATTTTTGAGTAATTTACCATACATGTTTTGGAAAAGGGAAACATTTGAATAAGGATTACTTAATACTTTAATTAACAAATTATCATTCAAAATGCAACTTCCAGGTTATAAATTTTGTTGTCCGGGAACCAAATTAGAAGAAAGATTTGCTAGAGGTAATAAAGGAATTAATCCATTAGATGAAGCTTGAAACGATCATGATATTTCTTATAGAGATAATAAAGACTCAGAAAAAAAGACATTGATCAGATTAAAAAACTTCAATTATTTGCAAAAGAAAGAATACATGCCAGCGATTCTTCATTAGCAGAAAAAATAGCTGCAACTGCAGTTGGAGGATTATGTATGGAAAACTAAAAAAGGAATAGTTTTCAATGTTGATAAGAATGGATGGGAATTATAAAAATTCTTTATTATTTTTTAATCTATCCAAATAAATAACTTTTCGAATGATTATACTTTGTTATCTAGTGGCAAAACTAAACCAAAATCAATTAAACTTGAACTCAATAATGATTAATGAAATATTATAGAACCATTTTTAAGTGATATCCAAATAAGAAAGAAAGAGGAAAAATTGGTGGAAATTTACTTGTTTCACAAACCATACCTGTTGTGAAAAAGATTGTTGAATATTTAACGAACAAAATAGAAATAAAACATGAAGGTAGATTTTTTACCGTTATTATTAGGTGCATTACCTTATTTAGCAATAATTGGTTCATTGCTGGTGGAACTGCAGCAATGGCAAATGCAGTTATAAATAGGAAAAAAGTTGATAAAGAATTAGAAGAACAAAAAAGATATAATTTGGGAATGGAAGAGAAAGGAAAAGGAGTAAAAATATTTCAAAGAAATAATCGAAAAATTTAATAATTATTTATCTAATTTTCACATAGAAGAATTAGTTAAACAATTAAAAATTAATTATATACATGCTATTTTTATTATTTATAAATTACTTAATGAACCAAAAAAATTTGGAATGTGGACTATTAAATTTAGAAACTTCTGATCATGTTAGAAATCATAGGATTTGTTATTATAAAAATGAAGATATAAATTTTGGTTTTTGATTCATTTGGAGGAAATAGTCCAACAACTCGTTAACTGTCTGCAAAAAATTATGTTTACTATGATATTGGGAGAAGCAAAACAGTGATGTAGTAATTTGTAGACATTTGTATTTGTTTGTTTTAAAACTATTATGTGCAAATTATAAGTTTAATCATATTTTAAATTTACTGTATGGACATTTTTGCAACTAAACTCAATAACTGTTTAGGAAAAATAAAAGATTTGCAATCATAAGATCCAATAATGAATAATGAATTAATTTCAAAGATCAAACATTTCAGTCTTCAGTAGACTCAAAGTAGTTAATGTAGTTAAATAATTACAGAAAGAATTAAATATCATTTTTAAACTAGCTAAATATTGTATTGATTTAAAAAATAAAAGAACAGTTAATGTTAACGATCCACTTGAAGATTTGAGTGCAGTTAGTAAAAGATGTTTGGAAATAAGGCTCTCAGAACCTGAACAACAGTATGTAAATGTGTCAATGGTCAAAACATGCTCCTGTTGCACTAACTCAGGTCGTTCTGTTTCTACACGGGTTGCAGAAGGTGGTGGATATATCTTTCTCATACTTCTGCTCAGTTCTGACATAATTGGAACGATCACATGTGCAAAGCTGTAGAAATGGGAACAGTTGCATAACGCGTAGGGGGTGACTAAAACCACGTTTGAATGTCACTGTAGCATTTAGGTTCAGGAAAAGTGACTCGTTTCGAGATATGGCAGAAATATGATTCACTTGTGGGTGTCATCTGATGTAGGTATGTGCTTGAATAGAGAGACCAGATTCCAAATCATTGACATCATTTCTAGCAGCTAGTGCAACACTAGAGATCTTAGAAGCTAGTGTACATTTTTCTTCTTATGACTTCAATCAGCACATCATCTACTACTACTGTTTGTGTTCCTTCTCAATCAGTCATCACCTATAACTCAGTGGATATACCACAGAACCTCTGATATAGTATTAAGACAGAATGCACTACAAATACTATTGAATTATCTAGTTTGGGTGGTGTGAGGGAGTCGCAAATACCACTTACAATCCATATTTCATAGGCGAATCACTTTCACAATGGAGTAATTTTATCACGTGGTTGCATCGTGGGCTGGTAATACGCATTCCTACGATCACCGTCACGATAACTGTTTGGAAAAAAACCCACCTTATTCAGAGTTAATGTCGTACCTTGATTTGTAAAGCAGGCATAGCGTTTAACATGGATACTTGTGTGCACCTGTACAACAAAGACCGCTTATCACAGTAACATGCAGTAGTTGCTGCGTTTGGCTTTTTCTTTAACATCTGACTGATTAGGTCTCTCTTTCTAGGACACAGTGGTAGGACTCGCAAGAGAAAACTAAGAGACATTTACACCCATCGTTGATTTTCGGTGAGTATTATTTCGTATCGCTGGCAATCAATTACTGATGAAGTATTATACTTAGTAGTAGTAGGGAACGCGTGATATGTTCGCATTTTAGCATCAGGCTTTATAAATTATTTGCTTGTGGAAAGGAAATGACCATGTCCAGTCGTACTGAGGGTATGTATTTGACTAGGAGTACTGTGATAACAAAGGGAAGAGTATGTCAAGTCGTAAGAAAGGTAGTCATTTTCTATTTCCAGAGCCACTACCAACAGCACGGTGTATTTCCGATACTTTACTGATTGTCCAATGCCGTTCAATTGATAACGAGATAGTAACATTTAATTATAAGTATAATGGTAAAAATTATATGTGACCAGTTTTCAACAATGATTCCGTGCATGCATGGTCTGTGGTGGGAATGATTCACGTTCTCCATTAACGGCAGCAGCCGACTGAATGCAGAGGCCTGTTGGAGTGTAGGAATGTATCTTTACGTCCTCTAGACGACCGAATAGCGAACTAATACTTAGCATGTGTTGGGTGACTTTCGTGGTCAAGTGGAAATTGGAGAAGATTGTGTGTGGAGATGCGTTTCCGCTGGACTGTTATTCCCTCCCATGTTAATTTGTTTGGTTGGTTGCTTCTGCACATTTCGAGCTTTTATTTGGTTGAGGGACGATCGATTGTGGTGTGTGCATCTAGCATGTGGAAGACACGTTTGTCAGTTCTCTAGACCTGGGAAAGACCTTAGTTGGCTTGTAAATTATAGGGATGATTTGGAATCTGTTACATCACCGACATCGGTATTCGAAACTGGATATAACAGTTTCCTCTACATGTTTCTAGTTACTCAGTGGTTTACAGCAAGCTACACCTCGCTAAGGTTTGGGGTTTGTAGAGAAATAATTTCCAGTCCATATGTTGGGAATTATGTTGCGCTAGCGATCGGTAGGATGCCGCGTAGTACTTGATATCGCGAAGTACCGCGAAAATGGTATAATATTATGGCCAAAATACGTGTGTTCTTGTTATCCCCAAGTCTGAAGATATGCGTAGAAAAGCGAGCAAGCGAGGGGCAGGAACAGTAATGCGTTTGTGCGGAGGGGAAACGAGTGCACGGTGATTCCCTAGGACTGAGGAGCATCATGACATATAGCCGCTGTGAGTGTAGGCATAACATAATTTTTTTTTGGGTACTGTACAGATGTAAGAGATAACTGCACTGTTTGTGTAAAATGTGTATGTATTGTATTGTAAAGTTGCTGTGGCATACGTTATGTAAAATGTGTATATATTGCATTGTAAAGTTACTATGGTTTATGTTATGGCGTGACTAGGAAGATGACTGTGTGTCTATCTTGAGGGACGTATAGATTCAACACATTGATAACCACGAGGGTATGAGCGAGATTTTTTACGTGGAAAATAATGTGCGCTATAGATACTGAGTTTCGTTCCAGAAGCACTGTCGCCAAGAGGAGACATTACCTGTACGTCGATTGGAGTCAGACTGTAGCAGCAATAGTAACATTCAATTGTAGTTACACAGATAAATAACTCCCTGGATTCTAATATTCTTGTGAGTCTCGTATGTACACTACTGGCCATTAAAATTGCTACACCACGAAGATGATGTGCTACGGACGCGAAATTTAACCGACAGGAAGAAGATGCTGCGATATGCAAATGATTAGCTTTTCAGAGCATTCATACAAGGTTGGCGCCGGTGGCGACACCTACACGTGCTGACATGACGAAGGTTTCCAAGCGATTTCTCATACACAAACAACAGTTAACCGGCGTTGCCTGGTGAAACGTTGTTGTGATGCCTCGTGTAAGGAGGAGAAATGCGTACCATCACGTTTCCGACTTTGATAAAGGTCGGATTGTAGCCTATCGCGATTGCGGTTTATCGTATCGCGACATTGCTGCTCGGGGTTGGTCGATATCCAATGGCTGTTAGCAGAATATGCAATCGGTGGGTGCAGGAGGGTTATACGGAACGCCGTGCTGCATCCCAATGGCCAGCACTAGCAGTCGAGATCACAGGCATCTTATCCGCATGGCTGTAACGGATCGTGCAGCCACTTCTTGATCCCTGAGTCAGCAGATGGGGACGTCTGCAAGTCAACAACCATCTGCACGAACAGTTCGATGACGTTTTCAGCAGCATGGACTATCAGCTTGGAGACCATGGCTGCGGTTACCCTTGACGCTGCATCACAGACAGGAGTGCCTGCAATGGTGTACTCAACGACGACCCTGGGTGCACGAATGGCAAAACGTCATTTTGTCAGATGAATCCAGGTTCTGTTTACAGCGTCATGATGGTCGCATCCATGCTTGGCATCATCGCAATGAACACACATTGAAAGCGTGTATTCGTCATCGCCATACTGGCATATCACCCAGCGTGATCTTATGGGGTGCTATTGGTTACACGTCTCGGTCACCTCTTGTTCGCATTGAGGGCACTTTGAACAGTGGACGTTACATTTGAGATGTGTTACGACCCATGGCTCTACCCTTCATTCGATCCCTGTGAAACCCTACATTTCAGCAGGATAACGCACTACCGCATGTTGCAGGTCATGTACGGGCTTTTCTGGATACAGAAAATTTCCGCCTGCTGCCCTGGCCAGCACATTCTCCAGATCTCTCACCAACTGAAAACGTCCAATACGCCAATCACTGCTTTTGATGAACTGTGGTATCGTGTTGAAGCTGTACCAGTACACGCCATACAAGCTCTGTTTGACTCAATGCCCAGGTGTATCAAGGCCGTTATTACGGCCAGAGGTGGTTGTTCTGGGTACTGATTTCTCAGGATCTATGCACCCAAATTGCATGAAAATGTGATCACATGTCAGTTCTAGTATAATATATTTGTCCAATGAATACCCGTTTATCATCTGCATTTCTTCTTGGTGTATCAACTTTAATGGTCAGTAGTGTATTTTATGACCTGTAGACAGCTTTGCTGGTTTAACTGTCAATGCCATTTAGCGATCTGTGAAAATAATTTTACCGCTGAAAGTCCCGTCGGCAGAGGGAAAGAAAAGGCGGAAGGTGCTTCGATACCAGCGGCATCAGTAATTCGGCGAGTAAACTCTATAAGAGGCAATGATAATGCTCGATTCAATGACATCCTATGTGCTGTGATGTAGGAGCCTGTACATAAAAGTGAGAACATTTGCGTATGCTGAGAGCAGGGAGACTATCATGTTAGGTCAGCGAGGAAGACTGCATTTGGTGTTATTTTCGTAAACACATTCTGTTAGGGCGAAAATTTCCGAGCATACATCAAGAAAGCGAGCGTTAACTATTTCTGGGACATTGTACAATTCCCAAGAGGTCGACTGGGCTGTTATTTTTTACAAAGCCATTTGACGTAAGAATAACGTTGAGAACGTTTTAGATGGCGAGTCGCCACGCAGACGTTACGCGGCGAGATGTAAGTGACGCTAGGTGTGCTGGCACTGCTGAACAAGTCATGCATGGTCTGTTACAAACGCCTGGGAGAAAGCAGCTTATGGTATTCTGGAATGGATTTCTGCAGCGTCGATCGGCAACTAGCTCTTTGCCGGGCCGCATGTAGGGGGAGGGTTCACGTTGTCAGCATTGACCACACGTGTGCGCGGCCCTGCTTAGAGCATCTGCACTCTGTAAATAAGTCTTCGCTCCCATCCGATTGCGACATCAACAGCACCTGGATGCAACTTTCTCCTGTGTTCAGCGGCGGCTCATGGCTGCGCTCCCGCCCCATCATGTCAGCATGTGTGTCTAGGTGAATATGTATTTGGATGGGAATTTCTCAGAAATCAAGTATGAACGAGATGTCCCCACCTCATGCGTATGGGCATTGGTGCATGGTTTGACAGCTGACGACCACATCTCTTTGCAGTTTGGTGGATGGGGTGTGGGGGGTTGGAGTTTGTACACCTTGATTGCATTATTTTATTATTTTGTGAGCGGGCCTGTAAGCTGTGCTGTTCACTATTTGGACAGTTTACGAGTACTGGGTGTGTCTACACATCACTGTGCTGCATTATTTAGGAACAAAACTGTTCAAATATGTGTGAAATCTTATGGTACTTAACTGCTAAGGTCATCAGTCCCTAAGCTTACACATTGCTTAACCTAAATTATCCGAAGGACAAACCTCACACCCATGCCTGAGGGAGGACTTGAGCCTGTGCCGGGACCAGCCGCACAGTCCATGACTGCAGCGCCTTAGACCGCTCAGCTAATCCCACGCGGCTATTTAGGATCAGTTTGCAGGTCTGTACTGAAATTATTTCGGAAAATCAGGAATTGTCTGGGTGTCTGCTGACTGTTTATTGTGGATGAAAATGCATCAGGGTGAGTGTTTTGCGTCAGAGTGATAAATATACTCCATCCCTAAACAAAATGTTCCAAACTAAATACAATGCACTCCTTCCTTACTCTCCCCAGCAGCCCCGTGCAGCC
Organism: Schistocerca piceifrons; assembly: GCF_021461385.2. Taxonomy (NCBI): domain Eukaryota; kingdom Metazoa; phylum Arthropoda; class Insecta; order Orthoptera; family Acrididae; genus Schistocerca; species Schistocerca piceifrons. The sequence goes on from NC_060138.1 coordinate 689,240,279, forward strand.
TGAGTCATTTTCGCGCCATTTTCCGCCTACAGACCACCATCTGGGATTAGGTCACAGGAGGGATGACAGTACCCTCTGGTGGTAGTAATGTGTACTGTGTCTGTTGGAATCTAGATCTCTTGATGGAGACATTACTTGCAAAATAATAAATACTTATTTTTAGCATAGCCAGAGTCATTTTCCCAACATTTCGCCCCACCATCTTGGATGACATCATGCACTGTGCACGTTAGTACACGATAGCGCGTTAGTGTACATTAGTACACGTTAGCCCGCCAACATGGGTTGGTAAGGGAATGTGGCAGTCGGTTGAGGATTGTGGTGCAGACTTTAACTATTTCCCTCCAAGTCCAGGTGGGCGTGGCACTCGCGAAAAATCATTCCGAGTCCATGGTAGCGTTCTCAGGTGGTGTCAATATGTACTAGGCCTTGTGGTGAAGACACTGTTTACCGCCATCTTGGATTATGTCAAAGATGAGAGTGTCCTCTGGTGGTGGCGATGTGTACTAAGTCAGTTGGAGTCCAGAACTCATGATGAAGACACTGGATGGTCATACTGCATGAAAATGATTAAATTAAGACTTATGTCCATGTCCTTTTCCCATGAATCCTTAGGAGGAGATGGGGGTAGGGTGACTTAGTTTGTAGAGATAACTGGTGAGATGCATTATCCAATTGGAATTTGAACTTCCCATCTTTTTTCTGGGGGAGATGGCGGTCAGGTGACTGAGGTTAGTACAAGTGTCATTCCTTCCGCTCCATTTTCTCAGATTAGCGGAGTTGTACGAAATGATCTTTGTTTACAGCCAAAATTCAAACTTGTCGCCAGTTTGTAGGAAGAGGTGGCGGTCGAGTGACTTAGGTTAGTGGAGGTAGGCCAAGTGAGCTATTTTCCAGCGATTTTCTTAGGTTAGTAGGGATAACTGTGCTGTTATGCATTATCCTGTTGGAATTCAAACTTGGCGCCAGTTTGTAGGAGAAGGTGGCGGTCGGATGACTTAGGTTATTACAAGTGACCGATCTTCCCGCAATTTTCTTAGGTTGGTAGCGAAACACCAAGTGACATTTGTTTACCACCAAAATTTAAACTTGGTGCCGGTTCGTAGGAGGAAATGGCAGTCAGTGAAGTGAGCTATCTTCTAGCGATTTTCTTTGCTTAGTGGAGATAACCATGGTGTGATGCATTACCCTCTTGAAATTTGAACATCCAGCCATTTTTTCTGGAGGAGGGGGACATGGCACTTACCCACCAGGATTCAAACTTGTCACCCAAATACCCCATCTTTAATGACGTCATGGCCGCCATGTTGGATGGTGTCATGCACTGTTGCCAAGTCTACACGACGACATTTGGATGACGTCATCGCTGCCATCTTGGATACATCTGGCAACAATGAAGAGTGACATAGAATCACACTTGCCCAAATACTTTTGTTGTTGTTGTTACTATCCTATCAAGCGGTACAGCCTTTCCTCCCTCATTCTTCATCCTGGTGTAGCTGAGAGAACCATTCAACTTAGTAATTCTTACTACTTTTAAATAAGAAAATACACTTAGCAGACCTGTAGTGGACAGGGTCTCCATAACCGTGGCAGTATAAATCCACTTCGAAATTTGAAATTCCAATTGTCATTTCATATGTCATCAGTTGCAATCGCGATGGCAAATAAGAATAGATTTGGATTATTTACTGAAATTTTGCGTAAAAACCTAACACTGTGCATGCAAACTACTGTGCAAGGTTGGGTTTTTTTTTAATTTCGAGTTTTTTTAAAGAAAGTGAAGCAAATTGTTTGGATGCCATATTAACAACTTAATTAATAATTCCCATGGCACGTCTTCTGAAGCACCATTTGTGATGTCTTCAAGGTGTGACATTCCGCTCCAGATATAATAACTCCTGAAGCAGTTAATGAAAGGTACCTAAAGAAAAGTGCACTGGAAGGCTGGAGCAGTTTAGAGTCCATGGGAGAATGAAATATCTCAGGTTAGTTCCCATGTCATCTGCGAAGCAAACTACAGATCTCTCTCTCTCTCTCTCTTTGTATGCAACGATCTTTTTTAAAAATTATTTTGAGTCAGCTGACTGGCAGTTTTGTGATTTTGTCAATTTGCGTGTGAGTGTCAGGTAGCTACCATGTCTGCCTTATATCCAATACATACGATCACGTGACCGGAAATTAATTATTTATTAATTTCAGCAATATCTCTGGATCGATTTTCAGTCAGGCATTTGCCTTGGAAGTAGTTCTCGCATGCGTTTGTATTCCACAGGCGTTTACCAGGTAAACGCTGATTTGTTTCCACATCTGTCTGACCACGACTGACGGCGCATGCAGGCCCGTCAGGACACGAGGAGAAACAGAGAAAGAGCACATATTTCTACGTACTTAGAAGTTAACTCCACCATTACCATTGTGTAGTTAAACCCTCTTGTCGTTTTTAGCATGGGGCCTATCAGGTTAGATGCAGCTGGTTGTCTCAGTTTTGTTGCCACAGTAGGGTGCATGGGCGCCTGTGTTCTAGCTGTGCTTGGTTTTGCCCTCTGACAGTCCTTACGGATAGACAGTATCTTTCGGACGCGTCTCTCCATATTTCCGAAGTGCCACAGGCTCTATGTCTTTAAGAAACACATCTTTGCACTAAAATGTGCGTAGCTAAGATGTGTATACCAATCAACTTGTTTATTAATTCTTCTGACACACATGCTGCCCATGTTTATTCTGAATAACAGGATGCCCTCCTGCAGAAGGTTATTGATATCTACTGTTACTCCACGCCGTCTCAATTTTTCTAACGGTGCTCCTACCGCCTCATTGTGTTGTGCCTGTGAAATCTCCCTAATTAGAAAATCACCCACGTAATATGTGTTTCTTTCCTTCAGTTTGTCACTCAGTATTGTGCCCAAATCTCTACTAAATACTGCTGAGGAGATTTCAAGACCGAATGGTAGTCTTTCAAACTGAAAACACCAGCCAAAAGCAATAAAGGCAGTGTACTTACGACATTTCGGCGCCTATTCTACCTACCAGAAACTTAATGTGAGGTCAATCGAAGGAAAGATTGATACTCTATGAAATTTTTGTAGAAGTTCCTGAAGCTGTTCTGATCTATCCATTTCCGCAACAATTACTGCATTAATTTGTCTGTAGTCAATGACAAACCAGATACTGCCGTCCTTTTTGTCTACTACTAGCAGTGGACTATTGTATGTCAATGAGTCTTGCTAAGTTACACCATCATCTATCATCTCCTGCAGCTCCAGAAAAATCCCTCTTCCTGTAACCTAGTGGGATTCCGTATGGTGAGGCTCGGAAAGTATGTGAGTTTTTAAATGAAACTGGTACTTGAAGTACTTAACAGAGCCAGATTTTGGCAACAATATTTCGGCATTGTGCAGCAGTATGACCTGCAGTTTCACCTTCTCTGTCTTTGTGATCAGTCCAGTTAATTTCATGTCTAATACCTGCTGAATTTCTAAAACTGCGACCTTATTCCTGTCTCTTGTATCTTTTCGCCTAATACTCCTCGGATGCTAGTCAAGTGAGTATTTAACTGTGTTCTCGATATGCAGTTTGAGACAACTCGAGGAAATCTGTCCCTTTGTAGCTTCTCCTCAAACTGAATGGTGATATCATCCTTCTCCCCTAATGTGTCCTGTCTGTGTCCCATGTCAATTTTTTTTTATTTTCACTAAAGAGTCTATGCCTATCATTATCCCTGTGGATAATTTTGGTACTATGAAGAATTTTACTTCTAGTCTGCTCTTGGCATGGAAATTCCAATCTGGTTCATCTACTGATATCGGTACATTTTCTCAACATTGTGCCATCTGTTTTGGTTTCCTGAATGTGGGTGTATTCATATTTTTTGAACATGTGTTACATTATTATTCAGAGATAACTGATAGCTGACTGCCACTATCTAAAATTGCTCCCACTTTGATCTCGCACACCAAATTTTGTATGATTGGATACAAGTCATGGTTGCTCTTTGTTGCCGTTGTCTTTACTTATAGTTCTGGAAAGCCATCATAATCTAAGTCATGTTATTAAAATAACACTGACCGCTTTTTCCCATTTTTGTAATGAAATACTTCAAAGCAACGCACATTTTACGAATAGTGTGCTCACTTGGTACACACAGTAATTTTGTGCTGTCATTGTTAGACATCCACTGTACTGCTGAATGGCACTAACCCTAATCTGGAAATATTTTTATGAAGTGACATAACAGTGAAGTACAATACTTGATTAGCTTTAAAAGATTAAAGATTTGTCAGCTATTTCTCTGAAGTAACAAAAGACAAAGGAAATTCTGGTAATGCTAATAAGTTAAAAACATAACAACAATTAATTTGTAGTATACAATAAAATAGAAAGTAGCTGATATGTTGTATTTGTGTACATAATATGTTTTTATCTGTGTATAGCCCTTGAAAGTGGACAAATTAACACCAAAAACAGAATTCTTCGACCTTAGTTTTCACCCTTTAGCACTGACTCGTGGTAATGCCCAAATCCTGGTACACTCCCCAATTACAACATAATTTTTGAGCAGGGATTCAAAAATGTAGAATCATTAAGAGGATACTGGTGATTTTTTATAATATTCAACCACTTACCAGTTTTTGAGAAAAGTAATCAATGGTGGACAGACTAAGTTTTCTTTATTTGCTTGTTTAATTTACTATTTCGATAGTATGTATCTTGAAATTCAGAGAGTGAAAAATCTTCAGCCTTTGTTCGATTTTTAGTTTTATTACAGGAAATACTAAGAAAAAAAGAGTTATTTCAGAAACTGGTTAGTATTGGGATAAAGAAAGGGCCACCCCACTCTGCATTGTTGCCAAATTAATTCAAGATGGTGGATCCAAGATGGTCGCCATAGACAGATCAATGTTGCCATGACACTGTGGTGTGAGGTTCAAATTTTAGCGGGAAAATAGGTAAATTGGGCTACTGCCACTAACGTAACTCCCTAACTCCAACCCCCTCCCCTCACTTTCCCCCTCCCATGCCTTCTCCTTCCCTCCTCACTTCTTCTCTCTCCTCCCCACCCCTCCCCTCCCTGCCCCTGTCTGGAAATTGGTGGGAAAGCACTCAGTCTCTGCTGCATTGCTGGATAGGATGGACATAGGTCTTTATTTTGTATACATTGCGGTGTATTGTCTATTTAAAGAATTAGAGTTGTCATTGATCGAGTAGTAGACAGTAGGTCCATCCAGTGTGTTCACGTTGACGTACAGAGGGCACCGTTGGTCCTCCCCCTTGCCTCCCTGTCCTCTTCCCCACTTGTGATGTAATCCAAGATGGTGGTCTGGGGAAAAATGGTAGCAAATTAACTCAGTCTGTGCCTAGCTGCTGAACTGGGAGAACTCACAATTGTAGGGTAATACAGCATGCACAAGGCATTGTTCAAACAATTTGTTTAAGAATATCATTTATTTCAGTAATACACCTCAAAATTGACGCTGGTGTTTTAAAAGCTTTAGACAATGTTAAATACATGTAGCACAATTTCATTCCAATCACGTAAGAAACCACATAGTTACATTGTAACATATTGCTTAAAAGTACATGAAAAACTTCCTCATGTCTGGCCACCCACCCGGGCTGCCCGTAGTTGGAGTGCGCTGAAGGGATTTGGAACTGCTGATATCCATACAGGCCACTGGAAGAAGTCACGCACCATGCTTGCAGCTCCGGCGTATTGTAGCCACAGGGCGGCCGTGCACTAAGCACTTCCTGTCATGATGGAAATACTCAACAGCCTCTCTACCTCACTCCTGGCTCACGGATACCATTTTTCATTGAACATGAACTAACTCAGTAGTTATTACATTTGGTGTTTAACAAATGTGCGGAATATTGACACATATATATCTTGAAGACATCACGGGAACTAAATGTATGACTGCACAACCAGAGAGCCAGAGAGAGAGAGAGGGAGAGAGAGCGAGAGCTTTGCAGATGATGCAAGAATACTTAAACAATTTGCTATGTAAAGACACTCTTTATTCGGAGAATACCGCCACCACACTTAAGCACAGGCTCCAAAAAGGTCATGGCACACTTGTGAAACCCCCCTGAGGCACTCTGCATGTTTTTGTGGAAAATACCACAGCACATCCTTCCCTTGTCTTTGATCACAAGCTGCATCAGGAGTTATTAAATCCAATTGAATGTATCGCTAAAAACAATAGTTTGCTTCAGTTTTGCAGTATATACCTTTTCACTTTAACACAGACTCTAAAAAGTATATATATACACTAATCACTTGGTTCCACTGAGAAATTCATCAATGGGGTAGAAGGAGTTGGCCACCGATAAATCTATTATGCTTCTCTTACCCTGAATTTCATTGGTTGTTAAGCTTTTTATGGCTGCTGGCAAGTGTTCCTGAATAATGAACACCTTTTTGTACTAGAGTAAGTGACTTTAAATCCTTGTGAAGATTATTCTTATTTCTAATATTGATTCCATGAATTGAGCTGTTGATTTGAAAAGTTGATATATTTTTAATGACAAATTTCATTAAGGAATAAATATATTGGGAAGCAGTAGTTAGTATCCCTAGTTCCCTAAACATGCTTCTGCTAGATACTCTTGAGTGCACACCACATATAACTCTTGCTGCACGTTTTTGTGCCCAGAAAACTTTAGCTTGGCTTGATGAATTACCCCAAAAAATAATCCCATATGACATTATGGAATGAAAGTAAGCATAGAATGCCAGCTTTTTCATTTTTATATCACCTATGTCTGACATAGTTCGCCTTGCAAATAGAGATTTGTTAAGATGTTTCAGCAGTTCTGTGGTGTGCTCCTCCCTGTTGAATTTATTATCAAGCTGTAATCCCAAGAATTTAATACTGACCACTTCTTCTATCTACTTGTCATCGTATGTTAGGCATATACTCGTGGGACACACCTTGCAAGTTCTGAACTGCATGTAGTGTGTTTTTTCAAAATTTAGTGACAAAGAATTGGCTGGGAACCAGTTATTAATGTTCACAAATATTTTTATTAGCCGATATTTCAAGACCACTCTTTATTTGCTATTTATTGCAATGTTTGTATCATTGGCAAACAAAACGAACTTGGCATATGGTAATGTTACTGATGAAAGGTCATCTATATACACAAGAAAAACTAAGGGCCCTAAAATGGAACCTTGTGGGACCCCACATGTCATTAGTTCCGAGTTGGATGATGCCTTGTAGCTTAATACAAGTCTGTTTCCTAATAACACCCTTTGTTTCCTGCCAGAGATATAAAATTTGTACCACTTAGCAGCATTTTCTGTTACAACATAATATTATAATTTACTTAAAAGAATATTGTGATTTACACAGTCAAATGCCTTTGCAGATCACAAAATATACCAGTTGCCTGCAATTTTTTGCATAATGATTTAAGCACATTTTCACTGTAAGTGTAATTAGCCTTCTCAGTATCAGAACCCTTTAGTAATCCGAACTGCGACTTTCACAGTATGTTATTTGAGACAAGATGGTTATAAAGCCGATTGTACATTACTTCTCTAAAATTTTTGAGAATGCTGGCAAAAGTAAAATTGGACGGAAATTTGATGCCATTTCTTTATCTCCCTTCTTAAACAGTGGCTTAACTTTAGCATATTTCAACCATTCAGGAAATATTCCACTGATAAACGACTGGTTACACAGAAAGCTTAATATGTTACTTAACTCAGAATCACATTATTTAATTAACTTTGTTGATACTTCGTCATACCCACTAGATGTTTTTGATTTTAAAGATTTTATGATGGAAATTATTTCTGCTGGGGTAGTGATTGTCAAATTCATATTATTGGAAGTTACTTGAAATGTCTGGTCTGAGGTATTCCATAGCAGCATCTACAGAACCTGACAACCCTATCTTTTCAGTAACAGTTATAAAATGTTTGTTAAAAAGTTCTGCAACATTATACACATCTGTTACCAATGTATCATTAACTCTTAACGTTATTTGCCCTCTTCATGTCTGGTTCTACCAGTCTCCTCCTTCACTATATCCCATATTGTCTTTATTTTGTTATCTGATATAACTATCTTTTCCTTGGAATATATTTGCTTTGATGCCCATATTACAGTCTTTAATATTTTGCCATATTTCTTGTAATGTGCTATAGCATCAACATCAGAACTGTTTCGGACAGACACATACAGTTTTCTTTTTGTTTTACAAGAAACCCCTATTCCTTGAGTAATCCATGGCTTCTTTGTAGACTCTGGTCTAACCTTTGTTAGTTTTGGGAGAAAACAGTGTTCAAATAAGGTAAGCACTATATTAGCAAAAGTGTTATATTTTTCATTCATGCCATGAGTATTGTTACAGTGAATGTCTCTGATGAGTGTCCTAAAATAATCAATTTTTGGCTTATTGATAGCCCTCTTCAGCTCAGATTTAAAAGATTTTATATCCTGTTTAGTATTAACATTTAACAGAAGGAACTGCATGCCATGGTCTGAGAGGCCATTGACTATTGGTTTTGTAATATAATTTTGTTCATTGGACTTTTCTATAAAGATATTATCAATGGCTGTTTGTGAGCAATTGGCTACCCTTTACAGTGGGAATTAAGTTGAATGATAGTGTTACTAACTCAGATAAGTTCTTATTGGGAGAGGCTTTAAGGAAATCTAGATTCAAATCACCAGCAACCACTATTTCTTTGTGTTTGGTTGATACATGGGCCAGTACAGCTTCAAGGTGGTTTATGAACAGATTAAAGTTACCTGCAGGTTCTCAATATACAATTAATATTATGAAGGACTTTTTGTGAAATTTTACTTCTGTTGCACATGCTTCCATATGCTGTTCTAGGCAAAATTTATGAATGTCTATGTTCTTAAATTTATGACAGTTCCTGATGACTGTGGCAACTTCTCCTTTCTCCATTTCTGCTCTACAAAAGTGATATGCTAACCTAAACCCTTGTTGTTGTTGTGGTCTTCAGTCCTGAGACTGGTTTGATGCAGCTCTCCATGCTACTCTATCCTGTGCGAGCTTCTTCATCTCCCAGTACCTACTGCAGCCTACATCCTTCTGAATCTGCTTAGTGTATTCATCTCTTGGTCTCCCTCTACGATTTTTACCCTCCAGGCTGCCCTCCAGTACTATATCGGTGATCTCTTGATGCCTCAGAACATGTCCTACCAACCGATCCCTTCTTCTAGTCAAGTTATGCCACAAACTCCTCTTCTCCTCAATTCTATTCAATACCTCCTCATTAGATATGTGATCTACCCATCTAATCTTCAGCATTCTTCTGTAGCACCACATTTCGAAAGCTTCTATTCTCTTCTTGTCTAAACTATTTATCGTTCATGTTTCACTACCATACATGGCTACACTCCATACAAATACTTTCAGAAACGACTTCCTGACACTTAAATCAATACTCAATGTTAACAAATTTCTCTTCTTCAGAAACGCTTTCCTTGCCATTGCCAGTCTACATTTTATATCCTGTCTACTTCGACCATCATCAATTATTTTGCTCCCCAAATAGCAAAACTCCTTTACTATTTTAAGTGTCTCATTTCCTAATCTAATTCTCTCAGCATCACCCGACTTAATTCGACTACAATCCATTACCCTCGTTTTGCTTTTGTTGATGTTCGTCTTATACCCTCCTTTCAAGACACTGTCCATTCCATTCAACTGCTCTTCAAGTCCTTTGCTGTCTCTGACAGAACTACAATGTCATCGGCGAACCTCAAAGTTTTTATTTCTTCTCCATGGATTTTAATATCTACTCCAAACTTTTCTTTTGTTTCCTTTACTGCTTGTTCAGTATACAGATTGAATAGCATTGGGGAGAGGCTACAAAACCTAAACCCTGTAACACTTGAAAGTTCTATACCAGTGGTCACATGATGTTCAGAGAGGCAGATTATCTCAGCTGGGTTTGAAGACTCTAATTCATATATGCAGATAATTAATTCATTATTTTTATTTCTCAATCTTCGAATATTTTGATGCAATAAAGATAGCTGACATTTCACATTGACTGAATTATAATTGGGTAGAGTTGAAATATCTGCTGACTGTTGAAAATTCTTAACCAATAGCTATTTATGCTGATGTAATAAGCTAGAATTATGTTTTTGGTTCCTTTCTCAAACTGAAGGTTTGTCTCAGTCCTAACATCTCTTAAAATTTGGTTTCTTTCTGTCCTCCCTACGCTAAAAAAGAGTCTTTTCTAAACCCTATAACCACTGGTATTTTATCACTCATGACAGTGCCTCCCCCCTTTAACTTTCCTGCTAGTTTCCCAGCCAGTTTACCCTTCCCTTTCCTGTTTAAGTGAAGGCCATGCCTAGTATAATCCCACCTATTGAGAGAATCAACAGGAACCATACCAATGTGTGACCCTGCACCCGACATAAGCTGCCGATCCAACTCCAAATTAACTCTTTTGACAGACGAGTTCAAATGAGGTCGGTCATGGCGCCCAAGAACAGATACAAACTCAACACTAGTATGCTTCGATGCTGATGCAATCTTTGCCAGGTCACACTCTACACTATACCCAGGATCTCTGTCTGTACCTACCCCACCCACTATAACCATGGTGTCTTCCTTAGTGAAATCTTTGCAAAGTGATCCTAAATCCTCTGTCACCTGCTCCAGACCACTACCAGGATTAAAAAAATTGGTGACCTGGTATTCTGATCCTATTTCATCCTGCAAAAGCTGGCCAACACCTCTTCCATGGGAACTACTTAACAACAACACTTTGTTTCACTTTACTGATTTCCCTACATTCTTACTTTTCAATTTGCTGCTGAAAGTTTGTTGTGGCCTGTCTACACCTGCAACTGCTTGAAGTTCACCAGCTTCTAACTGAAGCAACAGGTCAAATCTATTTTCTACATTCCCCACGAAGCTGTCAGACAATGTTCTAGATCTGTTCCTCCTGTTGCCTGTTGCCACTTCCCACCTCTCTTTACCCTTCTCCCTCCTTAACCTGTCAAGATCTCCCCTGGCCTTGTCTACCTCATCCTGAAGGGCGACAATTGTCCTGTCCTGTTCCAGTATCTTCCTATCTCTACTACATATCCTACAAAACCACTGATGAATCTCATTTACTTGCCCTGTTTCCACGCCACTACAGTCACCTACATGGAAAAAACTACAGCACCCGCCACACCAAAGCCCCGACCTAACCTCTAGAAACACAAAACTGTAAAGAGTTGTAGCAATATGGAATGTCCTGAGTGATTAGAAACTTATTTCGTCTGTGAAGATCTCTATGTGAAAACTCGAAATCAAAGGAATTGTTCCACTCGTATTTTATTCTTTTTAACGAATACCGATATCAATAGTATAACGGGTTTCAAATCGTCCTTCTAGTTTAAAATGTCAACTTATAATCAGCCATATGTGTTTCTCATGTCTAGAGAACCGGGAAGCGTCTCTTCCACCTGTTTTTCACCATCTAGATGCACACAATACACATCACAAACGATGTTCTCTCAAGCAAATAATGATGGAAAACGTGTAGAATGACAGCACAAGCAGTTAGCTGCTCAATTTACATGGGAGAGAATGATATTCCAGCTCTAACACTCGCCCATATTGAATGTTAGCAAATTTCCATTCAGAATACTCGCACCACACACGATCACGAAGGCTACCCAAGATATATTGAGCATTAGTTTGCTATTCACCCTAGAGCGCTATACGATTAGGTCAGCTGCATTCTTGTATCCCAGCCTCGCCAGTTTGGGTGGCTTCCTTCATAAACTGGAAATGTCAGTCATTCCAGCCACGGGATACATCTGCGGTAGTAAATTTAATAAAATTCTGGGAAAAAGGACATTTTGGATTAAAAATTCCAGGTTACAAACCAAGATTCTAATTTCACAGTTTTCTCCAACCAAAAAAAATCCCATTTGCCTAAATCGAAAAAGCCAAATTCTCATTTTCTCATTTAAAAATTTTCAAATCTAATAAATTTTATTCTTTATAAATAAGAACCATCAAACCTTGAATCTCAAAGGCACATTTCGACTGAAAACATTTTAATGACAACGATATTCGAATTTCTTTCTATATAAATACAATGAAAAATAAGTGATCAACAAACATGAACTATTTAAGAACTTAGAAAATTATAGTAAAGGAAAGTATGGATTGAGTTATAAGGATTTAGAAAATTATTTTAAAGAAAATCGTTATTCAAATGTATCTCGAGAAGATCTGTTGGAATTTATTGATTATTATAGTAGGTAAGAAAAGGATAATGAAGAGAGAACTAAAATATAAAACTTTAAAAGAACTTCAATCTGTTGCTAATGCAGAAAATTTAAAGAATTATTCCAAACTTAATAAACAAAAATTAATCGATTTTGTTATAAATCCTATTGCCAACATAAATAACCGTGATAATGATAATGAACTGAATACAAAATATTTAAAAGCATTTCATCAAATCCATAAAACGAAAAAAATAAGAAAATATTCTTAACTTAGAAAAAGTCAATTAATTGATCTTATCAAAAACCTGATGGTAAAATTGTTAAAGATAATGATTTGTGTAAAAAATCTTTAAATGAGAACATAATTAATAATAACCTTAAGAAGAAAAATATTAATAACAATAATGAGAACTATTTTCAAAACACTCCTAGTAGGTAAAAATTAAGAAATTCAATAACAAAAATAAACAGAAAAATTTACTAGGTTTCAGTTTTGTAGATGATAAAGATTTTTTCAAATCACCTAATGGGAATCATAGAAAAGTTTCTGCTTTTAAATCAAGAATAATAACTTATGGAATTAATAATAATGATAATATTGTTGAACCACAAGAATTTTTTAATCAGATTAAAGAAGAAATAATCACCAAATTAGAGGCTATTTTAATGCAGAGAAGAGAAATTAAATTAGCTTGTGGTCTGCATTTAGTGCACACCACTGCTGAAATCTTCATGTGAGCCAAAGCAAGCTCAGCACATTTATCATGAACCAGTGCAGACAATGTGTCAGGTGTAAAATTCTCAGTGTACACTCTCACTAGATAGCCATTGACTAAATCTGCCATCACCTTGTAAAGAAGTAGGAAATCAGCTCCAATGATCAGACCACTAACATCAGCAAGAATGAACTTCCACAATGGGCAGAAGGAAGGGCAGGAATGCAGTGAAACTTCATGTTCGACATATGTGTTGATGGAAATATTGTTTGTTGCAGTCAACGTATGGGATGTGGCTGAAGTTGGTTCAGAGCATAGATGCCACGAGAAAACACTGATTTCCAAGCCAGAGTTGAATAGAAATTTGTAACCAGTGTTCCTGTCCTTGATAAACAGCCTGCTGGAATGTTGTAGCACTGCGATCATCGCATTGCTGCAATGCAGGACACTGGCTGTGGTCAGGCATGTTTCGCTTGGATGATGAGTGGGAATGGCCACTGATGCTCGTCGCTTCCGTTTGGATATACATATGGTGCAGGACACTTTTTTACGTTAGCGCCAAACCTTTTGTGAAACCAAGTGGGAGAGTTAACTTTGTTACTAGTGAAATTTGGTTTTTTGCGCCCTAGAGATCTGTTGTGGGATGCGAACTGACGCTGAAGTTCAAGACAGGCATCACTTGCGTGTCTTGTACACGTTGTGGCACAGCATGCATCAGAGCTAGTTTTTTCCACTCTAGTCACGTGTGTTACCAGGTCACTAGTTGTTACACTGAAGGGTATGTGCGGTTTGGGGTCGCTCTCAGATGCACACAATAAGTGATCATAATGAACTCTTTCTACAGGGTAAGTAGTCAGAGTGTCCACCCTCTTCGCTAAATCTGGCAGTGACAAATTAGTTTCTGCAGCTAACACAGGACGTAACTTCGTGGGCAGCTTGTTGAGCCATATAAGACATAAAGGAGTCTCAGTCTACAAGTCTTTGCATGCAAATGATCATAATTCTCATAGCACTTCTAAAGTCTTCAAATGCACATAGGTTTGGGATGAGCGCCAGGTTTTATTGTTCAGTTACAGCCTGTTTCAAGTCAGCATACGATTGTTTATGCTCCGCACTTTTGATGTGATCAGAATCTATTTGTGCTAACAGTAACGCATATTTCTCAAAGTCACGATGCACTTGGTGTTTTTAAAATGTTGTTTCCACTGTAATAAACTACAATTCGCGGTTTGTTGACCAAAATTTGCGGCAGTTTCACATTACCAATGTTTATTGGAGACAAAGCATAAGGCAGGTCCAGATTGGCATGATGACTTATTTGCTCAGCCGTGAGCGAGGTAGAAGCTGTTGCTTGATGACGTCGGAAATGGCTCCAAAGTAGAATGGAACAGTGATGAATCTGACTCTGTTGTCACTGGTTTACCCATGTTCTTGTTGGGGTCACCAATGTAGGAGATAATGAAAGGAACTACGAACAAATAACTCAGTCATATAGCACAGACAATGATTTATTAAGCATCAAAACACTTGCGAGGCGTGCAGATGCATATACCCTCAAAACACGTTGAAGAAGCCATCAACACATCTCAAAGAAGTTCGTACACAGTCATTTCACTGGAGTTAATCGATTAGTCGATATTGTGGTCACAACACGATCATACCGGTGAGGTATTTTAGCCACTATTATATCAGTATGTGTTAGCTTACCCAGTGACTCTTTCATTGTTTTTGTTGCTGCAACTGCTTGGTTATGATATACATCATTGGCACCTCCTACAATTACTTCATAGTCTTTTGACGATAATTTCTTGCATTAGATTTCACTGTTCTCTCCATTTTGAACACGTCTGCTGCATCATCTGTTTTCATTTCTATAGCCAGTCCTCTTGCGAAACTATCCAACAAAATTTTTATGTTATTAGGTACCAGTAGCATAATTTTTGTAGCACCTTTGTTTTATGTTGATGAAGGCAATTTGTCATAGTTTTATTTGGAGTATGTCCTGTTTGTACTGACCCTTGGTGATCGCTGTCGTTGGCTTCATGAGTTAGAGCAGAATATCCGTACTCATATTCAGGAATTGTACAAAAATTAGTGACAGAGCAACTACTCACATTTGTGCTGTTCGTTTTCTTATGAGGTGGTCGAGGTGTAATCTATTCTGTGCTGCTTTTGTGAGAATATGATTGCTTTGTGGAACTGGATGGCTTTCCGTTTGTTATCTCGCCAATTTCTGTTGTAGAATCAGCAGAGTAAACTTCATCTTCGTTCACAATATCGGCTCTTGTCCTACATTCCTCACATTTCCAGTTCGCGAACTATTTCATGTCTTCTGACAGGTATGAGTCCACTTTACCATGTCGAAAGTCAAATTGTACCCTGGAGTCGATGCACTTGACATCACTTTTCACATTTTTTCTTGCACTGTTTATGACACGACATTTTGTGAGTTGAAATTCTTGAGCTAGTATCTACTATTTTTTCACTATATATTGTGCTCTAATTTTCTGTTCTAATATCCACAAGGTCATCACACATTTGAAAATATGTGTTTCTTCTATTAGTGCCACAATAATTTCGTTTTTAGAGTATTTTTTAATTTTAATGTTCAATTCTTTAGGTCACTTTTGCACAAAAAGATCTTTTCCATTTTGAAGTTGCGTTGGCATATTGAAGAATGGAATATTGTTCTACATTTAACCCATGTTATACATTTATAAGCTCGCTTTTCAGTGTAGTGATATGTGGTTCCTATGCAGGCAATCACCTTATCGTATTTTTTGTTGTCTTCAGCTTCTATTTTGATTAGTTTTGTTGTAATATGATATATCAAGCAACATTTTCATTGTAAACCCGAACTCTATGCAGTTTATACACTTTTTCTCCCAGTTCATTTGTTTAGTATCAGGCATATCGTACTCTCAATTTACACTAGCCGTCAATTCCTGCAGAAAGTAGGGTGAAATGTTCTGGGATCCCGCAAATACAAATAGAGTTGACATGAATGTAGCTTAGTCCAGCTAGGGAAGAAACGTTAGCGACAGCTTTCAACCAGGACCAAATCCTGCCCATTCACCTTCTCCACAGGACCGAGTGCTCGGTCTGCTACCAAAAGGGTAGCCATTACAGTCCAAAGTATTTACGCAATGCATGAATTTTTTGGTCTGTGCTGTATCACAGTCTAACATAACAGTTGTGAAACTCTGTCTCGTTTTTGTTATCCATGGCGACAGTAACGCACCAAGAGGTCAGCAAGCGACACTTTGGAATTTGATATCAGATGAGTGTGGATGCTAATGTTTATACTGATTTGTACCATTGTTTTTACAATAGGGTGTGCATGTATGGCCATAAAAATCAGCAATGACTAAAAACTGACACCACATTTGTCATTCGTTAGTTTCCTGAGGAACTTGGGAGGTACAAAATGGTACATTACAGAACAGTTTATTTAAGATTCTTTCATAACGTCCAGATATTTGCTGAAAAATGTTGTTTTCCTTTAATAACAAAAATTGCTATTAAACACCAGGAGACCTGACTTTTTGCAGAAAGAAGTTGTATATCTACCCAGCAAAGCGGACATTTGTTCGCTACACTTTCAGCCAAATCGGTGAATGTGAGACGTAAGAAACGTGTATGGAATACAGACCCTGCATTATTTAATGTTCCAAATAAGCCAGCACACCTCTAGGTGAGTGTAAAGACACACAGAAGTGACTATAATATGTTGAAAGCAATAAAACTGTTTCCCAATAAAGATGAAACCGAGTCCACAATTGCTGCTACATTTGAGTTGCAAACGACAAGTTTCAGCAACACACTTGCGTTTAAGGCAAAATTAATTACATTTTCAGAAAATTTTCGTGTATTAGGAAATGAAGTGTAAAAATGAGCGAATCATTAGACACCAAAACTAATTTTTATCTGCTGAGAAAAGAGCCTATCATAAGAGGATTCAAAAGAGGTACATGCTTCTCATGCATGAAGTATATGTCTATATTCGTTTGCTTTCAGCGGAGAAAGCTGCAATTATGTACATATTTGAAAGTATTTTTTGTGAATAAGATACAGCATATATCATTGAATCAGTGGGATTTGGCAGTTTTTACTTTTATTTCACATTAATTCTTGTCTCTTCGTAATTTATTAACGCATAGAACGCAACAACGTAACAACTACTCCGTTAATTAAGTAGTAAAATAATTAAAAACAAACATTATCCTTACAATGAGTGTGAGCATCTGCTTTCTCACCGCTTGGAGCGCTATTGTCGCTCCAGCTGTCAAAACAGTAACAACCCTTGCATCACAGAGTGTCATGACTGTGTTTACTAGACTGTGGCCGTACGGTCTAACATAATAGTCACGACACTCCCTCTCATAGTTTGTTACCCACAGCAGCAGCAGCGCCCCCAACAGCCAGCAAGCGACATTGACGCTTGAGTGCGAATACAACTTTTATGTTGATTTTTAACTTAATTTTTACGATAGGGAGTGTGTGTAGTGCCACAAAAATCATGATAACTAAAAAATGATACCACATTTACCATCATTTAGTTTCCTAAGCACCCTGGGAGGAACGAAATGGGACATTACAGGTCAGTTTTTTTTACGACATTCTTCTACTTTACAGACATTTTCTAAACAATGTCGTTTTCCGTTCATAACAAAAAATTCTATTGAATGCCAAAGACCCGACCTTTTGCAGAAAGCTGTCATACATCTGCCCAACAAAGCAGGGTTTTGTTCGCTACATTTTCTGCTAAATACGTGAATGTGGAATGGAGGAAAGCGGTGTGGAATGTAATACCTACATTATTTAACGTATCAAATAAGTCACTACAACTGTAGCTGAAGGGAAAGCCAGACGCGATAATAAGTTGTCAAAAGCAATAAAACTGTTTCCTAACACAGAAGAAACCAATTCCAAGTTACTGTTGCTAAATTTAAGCCACATAAACCAAGAAACTTCAACACATTTGCTTTTGAAACAAAAGTAATTATATTTTCTAAAATATTAGTGTATTAGAAAGTCGATTGAAGTGTAAGAATTGACGAATTATTAGACTCCATAAAAAATTTTAAGTGTGAAGGAAAGTGCTTATGACAATACCAATAGACAACAGAAATGCATGTTTTTCATGTACGAAATATCTGTTTTTATTCTTTCGCTTTCAGTGCAGCAAATATACACATATTTGGAAGTATTTCTTCCCTAAAAAGTTGTAGCTCGTATCACTGACTCAGTGTGCTTCAGCTGTTTTCAACTGTATTTCACAGTAATTCATGTCTCTTAGTGATTTACTTCTCTTGGCTATTTAAGCAAAAATATAACAACTATTTTGTTAATTATGTGGAAAATAATAAAAAATAAACATTATCCTTATGGCACATGTGACTGACTGCTTTCTCATGACTAGTGTCACTCCAGCTGCCAAACAGTAACACCTTTCGCACCAGAATGTGTCATGATTGTATGTATTAGACTGTGCCCATACAGTCAACAGTGCACAGTCCTTGCTCCTCACACATCACTTTTTAGTGTACGTGTTTTATCTCATTTGCTTGTTTGTACTTGCAGTGTTTTGAAATTTGAAATACAAATGAGTGCCTTTAAAAGTGAAATTTGCAGGTATGAGTACAATAGTCACGAGAGTGCAAAGTAGTGTATTTCTAAAATCCCACCATAGCAGCGGAACGAAATCATACCTGCTATTAGAAATCGTGCGTCATAATGTGAAATATTTTCAAAATTAAAATATCAGATCACACACTACAAACAATAGGTTTAGGCTAGGTTGGAAGGCGATAATTTGGTGGGTTCTATTTAAATAAAAGAATTGATGTAAATGCAGTGACCAGGACCTCGGCGAATAGAAATCGGTCCAGACAGAGAAATTTTCAGCAACTTCAAGCTAAAGTGTCTTAGTCAATTGTGTAAAATAAGTTAAGAGGTACAAAGCTTTAATTTTATGCACTGTACATGCCTAAATAAGTAGCAAGTAATATATAAAATATCACAATAGCTAGGTGGTTAAACCATAAGCATAAATGTGGGCATCTGCTTAACAACAAACTCTGTCACTATTGCCGTTATTACTTAACGCTTTCCTAAAGAGCCACACTTCATATGCTTTCCACACTTCATATGCTCTACCCTGTCAAAGAGTTGTTTCCGGCTCAGTGAGAGAAACTGAGAAAAATGAATTTACTTCCCCAACTGACGTTACAAGCTTATTATAAGTCGGCTCAATTAATTTCTGTACCCTGTGTAAAATGCAGATTTAAAAGACAGCTCAGGCGCTACAGTTTCGCTTTATGACTCACATAACTGCTGCAAATCTTTAAGATCTCAGTAAGTGGTGCGTAGTATATACATGAGTAGTTTGTGTAGTTGCTGCAACAGTATTGAGTCAGATTTGAACACGAAAGTCTTTAAAATGTGCTATCGCAAAACCGTTGCCCTATTTCCATGTGACATCTGTGTCATAGCACATGATCTGCACGAAAAGTATATTTTCAGCACTTTCTCGAAATAGTTTCACCCCCATCTACATTCCTTTCATTAAAGGCCACTCTTCCTCTAAACACATCCAGCAGGCCAGCTCATTTTACGTGTGTTAATGTGGTGTGGTGGCTGCACTGACTGTTGGATGACTTAACAAAAGGATGTAGCCAAGATTTTGTTAAACGGGAGAGAGGCAGTAGAGGGTCTGATTCGTAAAAAGAAGAACTTAAAAAGGCTCTTTTATTCTGGAAACACATTTATTTATTTTATGTATATAATTTGCTTTCGAGAGGCCTTCGCGAAATATAAAATCAGGCAAGAAAAACTGACTTTAAAAGAGTATGTATATGTAAGTAATATCCAAATGTGCAGATGAATAGTTCCTTATTTGATAATATGGTAACTTCACTCAATTAATGAACGAATTAAAATTCCAATGTAATGTATTGCCTCTTTGCTAAACAAATACAGCTTAGTCTTCTGATATAAGGTTCATTTGCCAAAGGGTATTAAAAGTCAGACAGACATTTAAAAGCAAATTAAAAGAATTTGTGAATGACAACTCCTTCTACTCAATAGATGAATTCTTAGATATGAAGTAGTAACTGTAAAAAAAAATAATTAATTATTTTGTGTAAAGAAAACTTACGTTAAAGTGACACATTCCAGATCATTAAAAATGTTGTATTCATGAACTAATGTATGTATGTATTGCCGAGCAGGAGAACCTTAAGTTGTGTTGAATAACTTATGAAGTTAAATAAGTTCCAGTCTCTTTTGACAAAAGCTCTTTTCTCCTACTACAATCTCACATTTAAATTTACGACTCACCTGAAAACAAGGCACAATTTCTTCATCACATCAAAACATCTTAAGTTCCTCAATGCAATCTCAAATTTTATTATAATGTCTTTCTTTTCATTAAAATTCCTCCATTTCCATAAGTGACTACGAACTTTTTAAAATGATTATTTCAACATGAAAGATGGCGGTGCTTTCCACGCAGGTAATACCCATCAGGCATTTCCTCTTTCATTTTGTTTTCGTGATTATCGTACAATTTCATTCGATTTTGGTGCATCTAATTTCCCTGATTGATATTAATCTGATGGGCTACTAGGGTTAGGATGTACCACTGATTGATCTCACAGTACTTGCATGACTTGAGTAGCAATAGTGTAATTAAACTCAGCTGTAGAGACAGATCGATGGACGCTGGAGGTGACCATAGCATTATGGCAGCTTTAGAACTTTCCCCGAGCAGCAAGCGATTTTGCAGAACCTTCTCATTACTAGCCTTCCTTTGTAGTCACCAAGATGGACCATCAGCCCTGCAGAGCAATGGTTTACGGGCCGCCATTCTGGCGGTCGGCCTTGTTCCGCTAGCTGAGGGAGGGAACACCGTGGCAGAATGTGAAATGACACTTCTTTAGAAACTGGCTGCACCATGCATTCTGGCGCCGGCCTAACCACTTTATTAGCGAGTGGACGTGGTGTGGGAGTCTGGTCTCCTTATCCCGTGTGCGGATCGAAGTAAAGCCGCTTTGCGCCGGGGCCCAGTTAACGTGTTTCTTACAAGAATAGCGTATCTTGTAAAATAGGACAGCGAATTTCTCCAGATGTCGCGTTTCTTAGATGTCGCTACGCCTCAACAAAACGGCGCCCACTAAATCGTTTTGAGGACGAGACGGAGCTTCTTTTCGCTAGGAAGCTTGCCCCATCTTGTGAAATGCGCCGGGGGTTTGGTTGCAGGATCTCCAGGCATTGTGTGCTATTTTTTCAGAGAGCAAAATGTGTATTGCACTGCAGTGATTGTTTGAGAAAGATCGGGTCTGCTTGCTTGAGAACATCATTGGCACGGTAACCATTGCAGGGCTCTGAAAGGTTTATTCAAGAACACTGGGGGGAATGGCTGTTTTTCAGAAGGTTTTGAGCTACAGTAGAGGCTAGGACATGCTTCTCAACCGTCGTGGAGTACAGTAGCTAGAGCTCTTCCGTTTCTATATAGAGAGAGCAGTTAGTTGTAAACACATCTGGACTCCTGGGTGCCTATTCTGTATCTTTACGCCATTGTGCCGATCGTTTCGGTACTCAAGAGCACCGAATGGTCTAGTACTCGAATTAGAGTCCCATCTTTATTCAGTATGCATTTCGGTAGCGATACCATTCGGATATAGAGAACCGAAGCGCTGTTGTCGGTTCGCGTCGCGCAAGTCAATCAAAAGCAAGCGGCCGCACATCCGTGCATGCGCAATGCAGAGCGCACAGTGCCACGAACACAAAGCAGCTAGCAGACGACACAGGCGCGCTATTCTTTGCAGTACCGAACTTGCGTTTTCGCAGTACGAAGTGTCGCTAAAATACCAGCGGAAATGTCGGACGAAAATGATTCTCAGCTGAAATGCATAGAAATTTTTACAGTTTCCCTGACCGCATGTTTCCATGCATGCATAATAACGATAGCGTTTTTGACTGTATGCTGCAGATTGTCGTAAATTCCGCATTATGTCATCTTATTCTCATTCACACTGACGCCATGTTTTGGATTTTACGTTTCGGAAAATGAGTTAGGAATAGTGTGTAGTACCACATTCACTGATACATCTATAAAAACACCCGAGAAATTGATTGAGAGTTTCAAAGAATAAGAAGATAAACAGAATATGGTTATAACTCGCTCCTAGAGATCCAAATGATTAAGTAGCCCATTTCCCTATATGATACGTCAACGATTTCGGTCTTAAAAACAAAATTGAAAATACGCGTTTTCGAGAGCTCCTGCAGTTCATCGAAGTTTATAACATGCATCTCATGAATGAAAATGTTTCGTATATGGTGCTACAGTCTAAAAATATTACGGCGGAGGTCTTTCATCTCTGTCTACTGTTGTTGAGGAGTCGATCGCAGATAAAGACTTGTGACAAGCAAGATTATGAAGATGACTGCTGCTAGTTACATTCCCAGTAATTTAAGTTTTGCTCTTAGATTCCTGTGTAACTGCATACTCGGAAATCTCTACATATTCGGAAAAAAATGGTGAATTACTTCTGACAAGAAAAAATATAAAGGTCACTGTCGGTTGTTTCACTCACAGCAATTTCATCTCCAACAATTTCATATTTCGTATTTTAAACACACAGAAACCATGAACTCATTACTGAAGAAGTGCTCTCTTACATGCAAGTAATATTGTAGAAAAATCTTAACTTACACGAATAACAATGTCTCAAAATGTGTTGCATATATGAAGAGGAAAAAAATATTTGTGCATCCATCCATGCGCGAACCCGTATCCTTGCGTGTAGCACTCCCGCACGCTAACCACATGCTGAAAAGTTATACTATTGTGGAGGAACGTAGGCTGACTTTGTTGCCAAACGATGCTGCGTAAGTCAGAAACGCGTAATAAGTTGGAAGGTTTCTAATATCAGACTTCACGTAATTGCTTTCCAATGTTACTTGAAAGTTGTAAACACGTTTCGATAATTACTAACTAAACCATTTGCGGGAAAAAGTACACAAAGTCTCTAGTAACGTCAGTACACACTCATGCAATATACGTAAGCCAAGCCGATGTCTTGCTATTTAATGATCTTTAAACTCCTATTTGCATTAAAATAACACGTATTTTGAGAGAACATTGACCGAAAACGTTTTCTTTTTGGATGTAATCATTCACAGTAACAACCTAACCTAACTATATTTCTAACAAAGGAAAATAGTCTATTATGAACTCACTTTCCAACCGGATGCGTCCTCTGGTGATTCTTTAGTAACAGAATCACTAAATCCAAAGCTAAAGTCGCCAAATATGTTTAAAATAACAAATTGTACGTGTACATAAACCACGACTCACCGATCGATAGGGCCACAACGAAATCCAAAACCTCTCGGTACAATTGTCGTAAAATCGGTGGGAGGACCGCTAGATAACAGGTCTCAGAAGCTTACTGAATAGGATATTTCGACAAAGAACCGAAAATGACGTCACTACCGAAACGAACCAACTACACCGATCGATATGAACGATACAGAATAGGGCCCCTGGGCGAAATTTTATATTTTCGGCGACGTGAGACTGTCACCGGCGGACGTGGCGCCATCTCCCACAGTACGACATGCCACTGACCCTAGTAGCTTTGGCAGCGCTCGCACGCATCTCGTCTTTCACCAGCTAGATCGGTAATATTGCGCAGCTTCAGCAAATTCAGAAGCCTATCAATCGTTTTCCCAGCCACCTTTTTTTTTTTTTATAGCAACCTTGTAATTGCAGTAGTTACTCCCAGTGTCCATTGCATGCTTAATTATATTTTGACGCGAGAGACGAATCGGTGGAACGATAAAGCACAGTGTGCTTGCCTAGACTGGTATTCTGCTGCTCACAGTAGCCAGTCTGATCTACACATAAATGCTAGTCAGGGTCTCCAACTCTATTGCCAACCAACCTGAGTTCATGTTAATGAAATGTTACACAGCTGAAGCTTCTGTTTATGTTTGTTCTCTCTTAACCTAGGTATTAGGAAGTCTCTTTGTGATGCTGTAGGTCCTTGTTATTAATTTTTCAACGACACCTATTCTCATTCCCGATGATGTCATTTATTTCGTTGTGGGTTTGAAGGAACTAAATTAACTGTATGCCAAGTTAGTTAATTCATTAGGTAATCCACAAAGGGGCCACTATTTAACGACTCTCAGATTTCCTGGCACTATTGATAAACGTGGCACCTCTTGAGTGTGGTGTTTACGGCTTTTTAGTCGTTTGGCAGATGGAGAACTGTCGCCACCATAGGCTAGCTTGCATATTGACGACCCTCCAGTGATCGAATTTTGCCCTCGGTTTCCTCTGATAACAGTAATCAGTCCATAATTACATATGTGTTTTTCTTTTTGTGTTTCAGTCCTTTTTAGTTCCATGATAGTAGAAAAAAATTATCTTCTGGTATGGAACATATTTATAAGTGTTCATGTTTTGGTTTTATGGGTTCTGTACCACATGCACGAGTTTGGCAGTTCAGCGTTACTACCTGCGTTGCAAAAAGTCTTGTTTGGTGGGGCAATTGTGTGTTTTTGTTTAGTATATTTGAGAGTCAGATATTATTAGGTGTTCTCACATATGCATGGCTTTTGTTTTGTGTTCAGTTTTTTTATTCTCCTTTTGGGTCATGCAAAATAATTTCTTTTTTATTGTCCATTGTCGTGAATGTGACGAGGAGTAAAGCAAAGTTACTTCATGGCCTATGTCTCGTAGACTCGGAAATACGATGGAACAGTGACGTCAACCCTTCTGGTGACGTGTTGGACGGGTTTCCCACGGGGCTGTCAGGTCCAAACACGTATCGATAGATGATGCAGGATCGAAACAGGGAATTAACAGGGGTGATGAGTCTGATGATGGAGACGACCGTGGCCATTTAGACGTATTAGTGATGAGTAGAAATTCGAAAATGGAGATAGAAGGCAGACTCACCGGCAAGAAAACACCGTGGGTATGGGACGAAGAAGCGGAAAAACAATTTCAGGTATGAAGTTGGCTCTCCTTCAGGTACCAATACTGTCACACCCAAACCTAGCAGAGGACTTCTGAATGGTGACAGTCAGTGCGTATTCTGGGCTTGGTGTGATGATTTTTCAAGGATACATGGAAAGAGGTAACTTCGTATGGAAAACTATAGCATTTGGTAACCGAGCACTCACAAAAACAAAAAGAACTACTCTGTGACCGAGTTAGAGGCGCTCGCCGTGGTGTGAGGGTTCGAGAAGTTTAGGTATCTTTTGTTTGGACGTAGAACCAAGGTCCACGAAGCTCTGGAATTCCTGCTCACGGCGAAAATGTCTCATAAACGCCTCACCAGACGGGCTCTCCTGCTTCAGGATTACGATTTCGAGATAATCCATATTAAAGATAGCACCAATGTAATAGTTGATGCTCTGTCTCGGTCTCCCTTTGGCTTTGAGGAAGCCAACGATAATGAGCTAGAGGGAGACCTCTTTTGCATTTATTACATGCGGAAAGTCGCATTCGAAAAGAATGTCGCGATGAGTATGCGGAGGATCAGCGAGGAGCAGGAAAAAGATTCAGGGCTCCTGAAACTTAATGAGAGGTGGAAGGACAGGAGAGAGGCTGTGATCTGGCAGTTCTGCCTTCTTAGGAAGGGAATACTATTTCACAGGGGAAGCATGGAGGATTCCCAATGGCGCCTCTGCCTACCGGAGCACCTTATAAAGAAAGTTGTCTGACACATTCATTATAGTTCTGGGCACATTGGAGCTAGGAAGTGTTACTTGAAGTTGCGGACCCTTGCGCACTTCAACAAAAAGGAGAGGAGAATTCGCCGCATCCTGTCGGTGTGCAAGTCATGCCAAAACGCAAAACACACCACCACAAGCATGCAGGCACCCCTCTTCCCCATTGTACCTCGGAAACATCTAGTGGTGACTGATGTCATGGGCCCTTTACCTCACACCAAAAGAGGGTACTGTTACATCATTTTCTTCGTGGAGCTTACCTCGAAATTCGTAACGCTGACACCTCTTAAGAGGGCGACAGCCAGTGTCACGGGCTCTAACTAACGATTTCCTGCCACACGTGGGACACGTCAAGAAGATTGTCTCAGACAACGGTCCACAGTTTCAATCGGGGAGATGGAAGGAGGTCAACCTGTGTTTGTCTCCTCCCATTATCCAAGTTCGAATCCCGTGGAACGCGTGATAAAGGAACCGAGTAATCTCTGCAAGATATACTGGAATAAGCAACATACGACGTGGGACATTTTCCTGTATGACTTTCAGGAGATACTCAATGAGGTGCCCCGCGGCATGACACAACTTGCACCTGTGACACTATTGAGGAATCGGCAGCCAAAGGACCTGATTAGAACCATTGCTGATTACCCCGCGAGGACGCGGGAACAACATAAGAGATTGGTGGAGGAAGCACTCCATAGAATTCAGGCAGCCACACGCACTAGGAAAATTCGGGCTGACAAGACTGCACGAGTGCGACAGTTCCACTTTGGAGACAAAGTCTTGGTGAAATCCTTCCGGCTGTCTAATAAGGTGAGACAGCAGTGCCACAAGTTCTTCACAGTGTATAACGGGCATTTCCGAATGCGAAGAATCGCTCACGAGAACGCCCTAGAATTGGAATCATTGAAGATGAAAAGGTCGATCAGCCTTCACCACCTTTGTTATGTGAAGCACTTCATAGAATAGGTTCTTCGTAATGTATCAAACATCTGTTTCGTAGTAGAAGTTCTAGGTATTGTTTTTTATGTTTTGTAAATGTAATTGTGTAAACATTAGGTGCTATATAGGGTTTATTTTTGTCTGTATGGGTTGAGTGAAAACAAGATTGTGATGGCATTTGTGTCTGACCACTGTACTTTATCTTTGTCATTTTTCAGCGACACATCCATCTTAAAGTTGTGTTTTTTTTGTTTGCTTTTTGTTCCGTGACTGCTTTTCTCATGGAGCTCTGATTTGGAATGCGAACGCCATAATTATAAGTGGGTACTTATTGGTGTTTGGGCGAATGCATTCTCTTACTGGTGTCATGACTGATGGATGGGTGATTTTGGCCTTTGGGTCATGACTGATTTCGGCCTTTGCATCCTTGATGGGAGAATCGTCATCTGGCATGTGTAAAACCTGAGCCGGTCTTGTGTTTCTGGTAGTGTTGTGGGGTGCTTACCACTCTTACGAATGCTTATGACAGTGAGTGGGGCACATATTCATTGTGGTGCACCTATCTCCTGATCATTTTCGAGTGCGCAGGGGCACGCCCTTTTTTGTGATGTTTTTTCGAGTGTGCTTAGCCACACCCGAGTTGCGTATGCTGAATTCAGATTCGTGAAATGCCAAGGAGACCGCCGAGCCCGCCCTCGACGCTGTGCGTTGGGTGACCTCCACGTTTAAATGCGTGTGTGTGTGTGTGTGTGTGTGTGTGTGTGTGTGTGTGTGCAACCTCATTGTGGAACAAAGATAGTGGGGAATAGTGATTCGCACCCCAGAAAAAAAAAAGAAAAAAACAGAGACATCGTGTGGACTGCGTATTTCTCATGCATATCAGTTACGTCTCATTGTAGCATAGTACCATTTTGTTGCTTGTATTTCTTGATCTTGGTATAACCGCAGGACTGCCGTCGAACCATTAGTATCTCGGCGAGAAGGTGGAGACGGCATTTCGCGACTCGGTTGTCGCAGGTCGGGCCAGATGGATACATAGGTATTGCAATTTTATTTCACTTTGTGCAGGTTGTCTTTTTTGTGTTGCCCCTTTGTTACTGTGGATCCCTGTGCTTGTCTTTAAAATGTTCACATATTTCCCAGACGCCGACACCACGTTGGAAGACTACGTTTTTAGACTTACTGTTGGATGTTGGGCTTAGTTTTGCATGTTAGATTTGGTCTCCATTTGTGGTTGGTTCAAATGGCTCTGAGCACTATGGGACTTAACAGCTATGGTCATCAGTCCCCTAGAACTTAGAACTACTTAAACCTAACTAACCTAAGGACATCACACAACACCCAATCATCCTCCATTCGTGTTTACCACTGTGAATACCTGAATGTTTAGGATATAAAAGTTGTTGGAGCGTAGTTTTTAAGCACAATTAGAGTCTAAGGCATGCGAAGTTACATATTAGAGTTAGATATTAGAGTAATTATTGTGATTTTTCATGTCTATTGCTATGTGCCATATTTTGTATTTTGTTTTATCTACATACATGGTAACTATCTGTGAATAAATATTTTATTCTTTTTTGTGTTTTTAGTATCATCTAGATTGTAAATATTTTGGTTTTTTTGTTAGAATCCAACACACTACTCTAACTATGTATAAGATTATGTAAAATGTGTGGATAGTGTAACAATTGGGTTTCGGTGAGGCTTCTACAGGCACTGTTAGTGGAGGTACGAGGAGGCCAGGCGAGAAATCGGCCACCGTGGGATGAGGCTAACGCCATTGAAGAGAGCCGGCCAGGGTGGCCGAGCGGTTCTAGGCCCTAAAGTCTGGAACCGCGCGACCGCTACAGTTGCAGGTTCGAATCCTGCCTCGGGCATGGATGTGTGTGATGTCCTTCCGTTAGTTAAGTTTAAGTAGTTCTCAGTTCTAGGGGACTGATGACCTCAGAAGTTAAGTCCCATAGTGTTCAGAGCCATTTGAACCATTTTTGAACGACTGAAGAGAAGGAACGGTGTACCCGCCAGGCACGATAGACAATCAGGCAAACGACCAGGGCTACCCCTGTCGAGAGAAATGAACAATGGCTGCCACTTGCCACGCTTGCTTTCGTCAACAGGTGACGCGAGGGATGTGACCTTGGGGGATCCCAGAGCACTGACCACTGCTGTCTACCGGCGCGCACCTTCAATCTCTGTGGGACGAGCGGATGCCAGCCGGTGGTCCAGCCTGACAAGCTGTGTAAGCTGGAAGAGAAAGGTGGTGGGGGATGGGGGGGGGGGGGGGTGCGCTGCTGTCAACACGACTACCCGTGAACAACGCCCACGGAGGGGCGTCTCCAGCAGCCATGGGACGTCCTGGAGTGCCTCATACATGCTGCCAGACAGTTGGTCCACATGTGGGCGTGGTCCGCGTGACTGCCCGCGGTCTGTTACAGCCACCAGCACCTCGCAGCTCTACAGGACGTGCAACCTGGTCCTCCTACCAGCGTACCACCTGGAGGGAGACATCAGGTGTAACACACTGCGACAAACGGTGGCTGTCTTGTGTTCAATGGGTCCGCATGTGGGTATGGTCTGTGTGACCGCCTGCATCCCACAGCGACCATCGGTATTGTCGGGGCGTGACGTGCATCTAGCGTCTTGCGCCACGGCCACCGACTTCCACACCCACCGACTCACATGTGTGCCTGGTATGTAAGACAGCCCGCGACTAGCACCAAGACTACTGCGCCATCAGCCTGCGTTATGTAGTGTCTTGTGTAAAGCAATTCTGTCGACACCTACACGAGATACATCAAGCCCAAGGATGCTACCATCCACAACTTACTTCATAAACCAAAGAAAAAATGTATTTCATTGTTTTTGTATGCACAAATATTCAGTGACACATAATTTCTTGTGATCATCTATTTCATTGATGAACATTACACACTATAATTGTCTGTCTGCTTCCTTGCCATAGATGTAAGTAGGTTTCATTTTTGTTTTGGTAATCACTAAACCACAACTGGCCACTGTCGGACTGACCCTGCTATAAACATTCTTAGTTTTGTTTTTTCAAGTAACGTTACTATCAGATATCATTTTTTTTTCTTTTGTGTACCCTGGATAATTTATTTTCGTGTGTATCCACACCAGTTTTTCACTTATTGTTAGTCTTGTAATACAACATATTTATCATGTACAAATTGTGACACACGTTTTGTAAATCCAGCTACACAAGTGTGTCCTCCATCTGTTAATGAAAGGTGAATGCAAGTTTCGTAATAGACATGTTTCATAAATGAAACAGTGTGAAAGGACATTAGGTCACGTAACTGTGGCTGTCTCTTTCCTTTGCTCAGGGATACTGAATGTATGTGGTCACTTTACACACAGAGAGGAATATCCTTCGTAAGTATTTCCTCTTTCCTTCTTCTAGTGAATGTGTGTGTTTGCTCTGGGCACAAACTATGCATTGTTAACGAATTAAGTCTGGATGTCTGCTAGATGATGTGGTCCATGGAACCGACAATGGCAACACTGAGCAGTGCTCTACTACCTTGCAACTAGCGGACAGTATGTGTGTGTACATGTGGGTATCCCTGTGAATGAATGAGCGTCACCGAGGTATGAGAGTAAAATTGGCTGTGAGGCTTTCAATATTCGCCCCTATGAACTCTGCTCTTTCGTTTCTCACCACGACTAGTGGCGGTTATGATGTTTTAATTGAGACGTGTTCTTGTATTGTGTCACACTATCCCATGCCTTAAGTGAGCTACAAATGGCGAAAAATGATCTATTGTGAGTGGAGGTAATGAAAGATGGCGGTGCCTTCGGGACAGGCCACTGTCATAGTAACACCCGTCAAGTACTTCTCCTTTCATCTTGTTTCGGTGATTATCATTCAATTTCATTCGCTTTTGGTGTATCTAAATTTTCCCTGGTTGATATTAATCTGATGGACTATTAGGATTAGGGCAAACTACTGATTGATCTCACAGTACTTGCACGACTAGAGTAGCAATAGTATAATTAAACTCGGCTATAGAGACAGATATTTGGACGCTGGAGGTGACCATTGCTTTAGAACTTTCACCGAGCAGCAAGCGAGTTCGCGGAATATTCTCGTTCTAGCCTCCCTTTGTAGTCACCAAAACTGGCCGTCGGCCCTGCAGTGCAATGGTTTATGGGCCACCATTCTGGCGGTTGGACTTGTACCGCTAGCGGAGGGTGGGAACCCGTGGCTGAATGCAAAATGACACTTTTGTAGAAACTGGCGGCGCCGGGCATGCTGTTGCTTTATTAGCGAGTGGACATGATGTGGAAGTCTGGTCTCCTTATCCAGTGTGCAGATCCAGGTAAAGAGGTGTTGGGCTGACGCCTGGCTAATGTTTTTATTACAACAGTGTACTTTGTACGATGGGACGACGAATTTCTCTGGATGTCGCGTTTCTTAGATGCCACCGCACCTCACCAAAACGGTGCCCACTAAATCGTTTTATGGACGAGACGGAGCTTGTTTTCACTAGGAAGCTTTCCCCATCTTGTGAAATGCGCCGGGAGTTTGGCTGCACGACCTCCAGGCATTGTGTGCTCTTTTTTCTGAGAACAGAATATGTACTACACTGCAGTGATTAGTTGAGGAAGATCGAGTCTACTTGCTTGAAAACATGATTGACGCGCTAACCATTGCTGGGCTCTGATAGGTTTATTCAAGAACATTAGAGGGAATGGCTATTTTTCAGAAAGTTTTGAGCAATGGTAGAGGCCAGGACTTGCTTCTCATCCGTCGTGGAGTACAGTCGCTAGAGCTCTTCCGTTTCTGTGGAGAGATCAGTTAGTTGTAAACACATCCGGACACCTGGGCGATACTTTATATTTTCGCGGACGTGAGACTGTCACCGGCGGACGTGGGGCCATCTCCCACAGTACGACACGCCACTGACCCTGACAGCTTTGGCAGCGCTCGCACGCAGATGACAGCATCTCGTCTTTCACTGGTTACATCGGTAACATTACGGAGCTTCAGCAAATTCAGAAGCCTATCAATCGTTTTCACAGCCATCCTTTTTTTTATAGCAGCCTCGTAATTGTAGTAGTTACTCCCAGTGTCCATTGCGTGCTTAATTATATTTTGATGCGAGAGACGAATCAGTGGAACGATACAGCAGAGTGTGTTCGCCTAGATTGGTATTCTTCCACTCACAGTAGCCAGTCTCATCTACACGTAAATTTCAGTAAGGTTCCCCAAGCCTACTGCCGACCAACCTGAGTTCGTGTTAATGAAATGTTATACAGCTGAAGTTTCTGTTTGTATGTTTGTCCTCTCGTGACCTTGGTACTAGTTAATAAATCTCTTTGTGATACTGTAGGTCCTTGTTATGCAATGACACCCTTTCACGTTCCCTACAATGTCATTTATTTTGTTTTGGCTTTGAAGGAATTAATTTAATTGCATGTCAAGTTAGTTAACTCATTAGGTGGTCCACACAAGGTCCACTATTTGACGAATGCCAGATTCCCTTGCGCTACTGACAAATGTGGCACCTCTTGGGTGTGGTGGTTACGACTTTTTAGTTGTTTGGCAGACGGAGAACTGCTGCCACTATAGGCTAGCTTGCAAACAGTCATTTTGAAATTATAGCAACCAAGTTTATTTATAAAAGAAATCAAAATACGTGAATACTATGAGCCACAGTTTTGGTATCTTAACACTGATTCACGCGTTGCTTTCAGCTAGGCTTCTAATGTGTGGGACCTCACAAATGAGTTTGTATTTATCTTTGATAATAAGATTATAGAGTCTTTGATGCTAATGAACTCCTGAATGATGTACAACATATGTTGCTGTTTGTATACTTTAAGGAAAAAGGCACCATGAAGGAATCATCCAAATGGGACAGAAATCGGTAAATGTGATGCACATATAGAAACAAATTATTAAAATTTAAGAAGAACTGGATGATTTCTTCAAGAGAAAGAGCTTCACAGATAGTGCAAGTCAATAACAAATTGATCCCCATTTGGCACTCATGCAAGTGATTATTCAGATTTGCACTGATTGATAAAGTTGTTGGACATCCTCATGAGGGATATACTGCCAAATTCTGCGCAATTGGGGCGTTAGATCGTCAAAATCCTGAGATGGTTGGAGGGCCCTTTCCATAAACCTCCAAACATTCTCAAGTGGGCAGGGACCCAGCGACCTTACTGGGAAAGGTAGGATCGCTAAGCACGAAGACAAGCAGTAGAAACTCGCCATGTGTGGGCAGGCGAGCATTACCTCGCTGAAATGTAAGAGCAGGGTGGCTTCTACGAAGGGCAACAAAATGGATCGTAAAATTTCGTCGAAGCATCACTATGCTGTAAGGGTGCCACAGACGACAATCAAAGGGATCCTACAATGAAAATAAAGGCACCACAGATCATCACTCCTGGTTGTCAGGCCGCATGGTGGGTGACAGTCAGTTTGGTATCCCTCCACTGTTCAGCGCGTCCCCAAACACGACCTCAGCCTGGAATCTCGTCGACAGGAGGAGTAGAATTGTCTTCAGTGATATGTCCCACTTCGAAATTGAACACCGATGATCAGCGAAGACGTATTTGGAGATGCCCTGGATAGTGGTGAGATACCAGCCTGACTGCCACTTACCATACAGTCCAACAACAAAGAGTGGTGGTCTGCCATACCTCTTTTTCGCAGCAGGACCCCTTTGATTGTCATCCATGGCATCCTTACAGCACAGTGGTGTGTCAACGATATTCTACATCCTGTCTTGTTGCCCTTCGTAGCAAGGCATCCTGGGCTTATATTTCAGCAAGATAATGCCCGCCTGCACAAGGCGAGAGTTTCTGCTGCTTGTATTCGTGTTTGCCAAACCCCACCTTGGTCAGCAAGATCGGTTGACCTCTCCTCAAATGAGTACGTTTGGAGGATTATGGGCAGGATCCTCCAACCAGCTCTGTATGGCGACGATCTGACACCCTAATTGGACAAAATTTAGTACTATATCCCTCAGGAGGACATCCAAAAACTCTGTCTATCAATGCAAAGCCGAATAATTGTTTGCGTAAGGGCCAGAGATGAACAAACGTGGTACTGACTTGCTCAGTTTGTGTCTTTCTCTTGAATAAATCGCCCAATTTTTCTGAAACTGTAATAATTTGTGTTTCTACGCATGTACATCACATCTACTGATTTTCGTCCCATTCAGGTAATTCCTTCATGTAGCGAAGTTTTTTTTATGTTAAGAGTGTATGAAGTTTACTTACAATCACTTTTAGAGTTGTGATGGTTACACTCAATGTTCTAAGTTTATTGGGAATAAGACATTCCACAGCAGAACATAATTCGTGTTATAAAACTTGAAGACATGACATATGGTTGTTCCAGAAGTCAGCCGTCATTATGCACATAGTACAAAATGACAACGGCAAGGTGCCTTCGATTTGTAAATACGGCTTTTAGTGCCATGACTCTTCGATGAGATGTTCAGACTGCCTTCAATGCAGCTCTTTTCATTAAGCAGAGAGGCTGCGTCTTTAAGAGGGTTGGAATATGTCAGGAAATAAAGGAATGTGGATGGAATTGGCTGTGACCTTTAATAAGGGATTTACGTAAACTGAAAACGGATAACACAGAAAACCATTTTCAAGGTTTCCGGAGGATGGATCTGAACCAGGCTCCAGGCCCCCATGGAGTCCGTTTGAGATTGCTGCTGATGCTGCACATTTTACCGACTTTGATAGAGATAAACTTACGGTGCTGTGTTCTTCGTCGGCACGCCAGTGTAGAAGTGTGCACAGAATCAGCTAAGTGAAAAATCCGTACAATATGCACGTTTATTTATATATAAAAACTGATTTAGGAATTTTCCCTTATGTGAGACCGCTTGTACAAGATCGTTCGTCGATTTAAAGTTCTACAGTGAACACTGAAGAGTCAAATAAACTGGTACACCTGCCTAATATCGTGTAGGACCTCCACGAACACGCAGAACTGCCGCAGCATGATTTTGCATGAACTCGACTAATGTCTGAAGTAGTGCTGGAGCGAATTTACACTATAAATCCTGCAGGGCTGTCCACAAATCCTTAAGAGTACGAGGGGCGGCGATCTCTTCTGAACAGCACGCTGCAAGGCATCCCAGACGTGCTCAATAATGTTAATGTCTGGGGAATTTGGTGGCTAGCGAAATTGTTTAACCTCAGAAGAGTGTCCCTGGAGCCAATCAGTAGCAATTCTGGACGGGTAGGATATCGCATTGTCATGCTGGAATTGCCCATGTTTGTCGGAATGCACAATGGACGTGAATGGATGCAGGTGATCAGACAGGAAGTTTACGTACCAATTCAATACAATTTGAAACAGGACTCGTCCAACCAAACAGAACGAAGCCCCAGAGCCTGATGCAATCCCTATCAGATTCATACTGAATTTGCGACTGAGTTTGATCTTGAATGGAAGACCTCAGTACCAACCAGCAAGGTTTTCGAAAAACTCGATCATATGAAACCCATCTCACACTTTTCTCAGATGACATACTGAAAGCTTTGGATAAGGGCAACCAGGCAGATGCAGTGTTTATTGATTTCTGAAAAGCATTTGACTCAGCACTGCACCTATAGTTATTGTCAAAAGAACGATTATGAGGTATCAACTGAAATTTGTGACTCACTGAGGACTTTTTGGCAGGGAGGATCCAGCACGTTATCTTGGATGGTGAGTCATCATCAGACGTAGAAATAACTTCGGACGTTCCCCAGGAAAATGTATTGGACCCTTGATGTTCATGTTGTATATTAATGTCCTTGCAGACAATATTAACAGTAAAATCAGGCTTTTTGCAGATGATGCAGTTATCTACAATGAAATACTATATGAGAGAGGATGGGTAATATTCAGGCAAATCTTGATAAAATTTCAACAGGGTGCAGAGATTGGGAACTTGCTCTAAATGTTCAGAAATGTAAAATTGTGCACTTCACAAAATGAAAAAGAAAGTGTAGTATCCCATGACTATAACATCAGTGAGTCACTGTTGTAATTGGGCTACTCGTACAAACACACCTGGGTGATCACTTTGTAGGGATATGAAATGGAATGATCACATAGGTTCAGTCGTGCGTAAAGCAGGT
The DNA here is from genome assembly GCF_021461385.2 of Schistocerca piceifrons. Classification (NCBI taxonomy): domain Eukaryota; kingdom Metazoa; phylum Arthropoda; class Insecta; order Orthoptera; family Acrididae; genus Schistocerca; species Schistocerca piceifrons. Next base: position 689,276,046 of record NC_060138.1, read on the forward strand.
GATAGACTTCAGTTTATTGGTAGAATACTAGCGAACTGTAATCGGTTTACTAAAGAGATTGCTTACAAATCACTCGTGCAACCCATCATAGTATAGTGCTGAAGTGCGTACGACCAGTACCAGATAGGTGGTACTGAATGTATAGAAAGAAGAGCAGCGCGAATGGTCACAGGTTTGTTTAATCCAGGGGAGAATGTCACAGAGATACTAAAGGAACTAAAATGGCAGACCCATCAAGACAGAAGTAAACTATCCAGAGAAAGTCTGTAAACAGTTACTCTGGATGTAGGGAAGCAGCCTAATTACGCCGTATAAAATTCACATCAGCCTTTCCATTGTGTGCCAGCCAGTCCGATGTAACTAGCTCTGACGTCATAAATGTTGCGCAATTCTTGGAAAATCAAGTAAATAACCTGAAACGTTTCTAGCATGTCAGGAGTAATACTAGATCAATATGTGTTGGATATCAGTTCAATAACTTTAACCATTTTCGTAATTTGGACGTTTTTCTGAAAAAATTATTGGCGCAACAGAAAAGAGCTAGAAACTTAAAAATTTATATTTAGATTCCTTTTTCATAATAAATTAGTAGATACAGTATTCTGCATCTCACAAATTAAAATTTTAGTTGAAATTCATGATTTTCTGGTTTTTGTCTTAAAAATTAAGGAAGCAAGATAGATTAAGTAGGCGAATAAATAAGGCTGGGATGTTTAAATTTAAGTAGAAGGGAGATCCGCTATAATCATAAAGATGTGAGAAGTTTCAACCGAATAACTATAAAACTATAGCGATAGCGTATCTCCAAAGGGCAAGTTCAGAGCTCGTCTACTGCGTGTAGTTTAATTAAATTAATTCTCTCGGCCAAAATATTTGACTTAGCCACGCCAGACTTTTATTATGATTACTTATCTGTGTGCTGATTGCACATTTAAATTGAGAGCTTCATTGGCCATCAGCAAAGGAAGCAATGATTTATTCGATAACTTAAAGTGGTGCATTACTAGCCCAGCAGCTAGTCGGGAGAGCGGATTTGATCAAGCATTCCCTTAGCCGTCCACACCGCGGCTTTATATATAAGAACGCTGCGCGAGAGAGAAAGGCCCCAGTTATCTCCAGATGCTGATTAGCGCACCACCTGTGCCGGGAGTCGCATCGCGCCAGTATCATTGCTATGAACAGCCTCGGATGCCCTAATAAGTTACTCAGGATATGCGTAACCATGAAATCGTTTTCGAGTGAAGTGTTAATTCTGGGATGACTTTAAAGATCCATCTTCAGTTTGCGTATGTCGTATTTTCACGTCCCGTCGCGGGACAAACATTCTACCATTATTTAGCGTGGCGTTTGATGAACATTATCATCAAATTATGGCGAGTATTCACTGAAACATTTAGTTTGAACAGTTATAGTTGCATCAGCTCATTAGACTCTGAACTGCTCTGGCAGTTGAATTGTGTGGATTCATTTTGGTCTGTGACTTCCAGCTGTAGCTATAAATGTATTTCTCAGATGAAGTGGGCACTAGGAATTCTAATTACAGGCTTCACATTTTGCTAATCACTTTCTGGTTGCCAATATTGTAGTTAGAGAGCCAGTGTTGAGAATGGCAAACAACAGCAGTAAATAAATAATAGGAACACTAATATAACAAATTATTCTACCCGCTGCCCCACATATGGGGCATCGGCCTGGAAATACATCTTTTCTACATTACATTCTACATTTAATAACAATTATTCCACCTGCCGCCCCACATATGTTGCATCAGCCGGGAAAGAAACTGAGTAAAAGTGAAAGTGATTTTAAATATTCGGATTCGGGAGTGAAATGCGACACACAACTGAGCAATGGAACAGTGATAGACAGTGCTACGTGTGCATGTGGACGACGCAATTGGATTAACAATGCATCTGGATTGACGGAGCTGGCGCTGAGTCTAGCGGCGCTGCCGGCATCGCGAGAAGCCATTTTCGCCTCACCGCAGTCGTCTGCCAGAGCAACCAGAGCCGCGCCTGCAGTTGCGGGCCACGCAAACATACAGCAGTCGTCGAAGTGCCGTCTGCAGTTCAATGTGCCGCGTCGCATCAGCAATCCTGGTACGCTGCGCCGGCAACGCCATACGTCGTGCAGAAGGAACTAAGTTAAGTGAAAAGCTGTTAAAATTTTTACTAACCTGCACTAAAAGACTGTCGGCGATGGAACCGCCAGAAGAAACTGAGATTAAACTTAAAACAGAACCTATGTCTGTTGAGGGAGCTGTAAATCCAGACAACGGTTGAAGTGTAAATATGCATGAAAATAGTAATGTTAAAGTGAAATATGAAGTATTGTCTCCTGACAGTAGTGTGAAAAGGGGCAATGATTTAATAATAGGAACCCCTGTAGTAAAGTAGAAATCAGAAATTGTTAAGTTATTGGATGATAGTTTCTCTGATGAATTAAAAATGAAACAGTCATCAGAGGTGGTAGAGTTTAAAAAGGATAAGTTAGATATGACTGATCAATCTGATGTTTCATTTCGTTTTGATGATTCTGGTATTGGAGCTAGTTTATCATCACCTGAGTATGATAAAAAACCAGCTAGTGAACAACCCAAAGATACTGGGGCTATTGATTTAAATGTTATATTACAAGCAATAGCTACCAGTAATGCTGAATTAAAGTATGAGATTGCGGCCAGCCAAACTAATTTTAATAAACGATTTGAGGTAATGGACATTAAATTAGAATCCAATAAAGCTGAATTAGAAACTTCCTTCAAGACTGGCTGCAATAAGGTGAAAGAGAATCTGGACAGTTTAAATTATAAAATTGATTACAATCATGAGGATATTAAGAAAAAGGTTGCTCAACAATTTTCTGAAATGTATAAAACAGTAAAATCCGAAGTTGCTGAGGTTCGCAGAGACTTCCAAATGGAAGATGCAAAGCTGGAGCACAAGTTAACAGAAAAGATCGAGGCGGAATCTGAACTGTGCTCAGATAGGTTTAAAGATGTTAATATAAAAGTAAACATATGTCAAGCAGAAGTAGATGCAATCAAAACTGATACTACTCATATTGTGCAAAGAGTAGATAATGTTGAAATGAGAGTAGAAAATATTAGTACTAACATTGCTAACACTGAGAGTAAAGTAGCTTTAGTAACTTCTGGTAATGGTAGTATGCAACAAGTTGTAGCTGCAAACGCCGCATTTATCGGGTGTCGGCAGTTCTTGCGGTTCGATCCAGATAAAAATATCCACCCGCTAGATTTCTGGAACGATTTTGAAGATGTGATTCCACCAACTTGGTCTGAACAAGAGAAAATCTCATTTATTAGAAGCCATTTAGCAGGTGACGCCATGCGTTGGTCAGCTGATGTTATGTTGAAGTGTAAAACATTAGCGGAATTTAAAACAGCTTTCATTAATGAGTATTGGTCTAGTAATAAGCAAAATGAAGTGTTGAGAGAATTTTGGAGTGGAAAACGCTTCAGTTTCGGCAAGGAATCTATTAAAGAGTTTGCCAGGTCATGGATCTTACATTTGTCACATTTGGCCGAAAAGCTAAAACCTGAAATGATAATACTAGGTCTTGAAGCCAAACTGCCATGGTATTGGCAAACTAGAATTATATCTGCCCCTAGAGACAATCTGGATCGTTTCATTGAATATTTGGAACGTGTAGAGCGTGTGGCTGCCAATGAGGAGCAAGCACGTAATAACAGACATACTAATAACACTAGTAGTAATTTTAAGAACGAGCAGAATGGCAATGTAAACATCAGAACAGTAGGTGTTCGCCATCCTAAGAGAGGTAGGAATTGGAGAAATAATTATCAGAACCAACAATGGCATCCAAATGATAATAATTTTGTTCCGAACAAAATTATGCAGGTAAACAACAGTGCGGAAAGCAATGCTGTGCCAATTAACAATAATGCAAATATAGGTAACAGTAGTAGGCAGAGGCAGGAAAACTAGTTCCCGTCTATGAGGACACTGGCGCCCACCAGGCGGTTACTTTTCCTAAGCCAGTAATTACAGTAAATGGTAAGACAGATCAGAATACTCAGACTGAACATATGGATGAGGGGTCGGTAGCATCTAAGGATACAGCAGAATTATTAGATCACTCACAGTATTTGATAGATACCGTGTTAGAGACACTTTCTAAGTGGGAAGAAAAAGAGAAGGCGCAGCAGTGTAATGGTAGGGAAGAGCTACAAAATATTGAATTGTCAGGTGAAGAAGCAGAAGAAATTCATGCTTGTATTTACGATGAGGATGATGTGCTCTTATCTAAAGTGCCTGTGCAGGATGTTGATACTGTGCTAATAGATTTAGGACAGGAGGTAAGTGAGAATGTAGAGGATAGCCTGTTGTGGGTCGATGAACCCAGTAGCTGTGACCAGTTGTCACTTGAGAAGGAACCCGACGTTAATAATGAAAGTGGTTTAGCTGTAACTAGTGTTATGCCCGGTCTGGAGGCGCAGAATCGCTCAGACTACAGTAATTTGGGTCATGTTCAGCAAACTAAATGTAATGAAGTCGTGCGGTGTTTCGATTTGAAATTAATAGACTGACTGGAAAAGGCAGCTGAAAATGTAATTCAGGAAACCCCTACACACTTTGACCTAAATGTAATGAAGACAGATGTCGATCACTTTAGTTGGAGACAAATCCAAAAGGAACTATTGGATGAGTTTGAGGAACCACCTGTACAAACTAGAATAAGCCACCCTATAACAATAGTGAATATGTTGGGTATCAATGTACGTTGTCTCTTAGACAGTGGAAGTGAGGTGAGTGCGATATCTCAGTCCTTCTTTGATGCATTACCTGGTAAAGACAAGCTTACAGTAATGAGCGTATCAGGACTAAGAATAATTGGTGCTACTGGCAAGGTGTCAAAAACGGTAAAGCAAGAAGCTTGGCTGCCCTTTGATATTAATGGTAATTTAATTGATCATCCATGCTTAATTGTAAACAATCTCATTATTGAGGTTTTAATTGACATAGATTTCTTGTCAAAATATCAGAGTGTTGTTGACTTTGAAAGAAGCCAGTTAAAATTGGTCTTGCCGATAACCCGAGTAATTACGGTACCTTTTATTGATAAACATGTAGTAACTAATGATGAAACTTGGGAGCTGCCTATACGAGTTCTGAGAAATAGGAGATATTGGGACGAAGGTGTTAATCTTAGTAAAAATAAGCTAAACACAGAAGAAGAAATAAAGAAATTCATGTTAATATACCAAGGACCTTTCAGGATCATAGGAAAACCACATGCCAATGCATATAGGCTAGAGTACCCTAAGAGTAAAAAGCTATTAGGTCTCAGGAACGTGATCGACCTAAAGGAATTCATACACAGTGAATGAATTCTGTAGGGAGGAGGTTGTTCTGTAACCTCTACCAGTGTGGCAGCTGTGCAGTCCCAGCTGTGTGAGATCTTTCCTTTTCAGGTCTCACTCATTCTTCATCTTTCCTATCCATCTAAAATTTCGACCTCTTCTTTCCAGCACATTAAATTTTCCATTATGGTTATCAAGCCAATAATAAACTAATGAATTCTATAGGGAGGAGGTTGTTCTGTAACCTCTACACAGTGTGGCAGCTGTGCAGTCCCAGCTGTGTGATATCTTCTTTCCTTTTCAGGTCTCACTCATTCTTCATCTTTCCTATCCACCAAAGTTTCGGCTCCTTCTTTGCAACACAAAAATTTTCCGTCATGGATATCAAGCCATGAGTTTTGTAACCATTCTATCCAGCGATTAGTGAAGAAATACCTAATGTGACAAACCTAACAGTGACATAAACAACAGAGAAGTATGATGTAATTAAGATACAAAGGTATTTGAGTAACAAGTATGTATAGAACCCTGGTAATAAGTACAAAATTGTTGTTTTATTGGAAATTGTCCACCAACAGTAATTTAAAAAGATATACAAATTCGTGTACAAGCAGGATCTGAAGTGGCAGTGAAACCTATTGTATACTGTAGAGCTAACTAATTAATAGTAAAAGAGATTGCTTAGTGTTATGATAAATATGCAGATAAGTTGTAAAAATGAACTCACCTTGTGTAGCAAGGAATGGCAGTGTAATAGAATTGAACAGTGTTTGTGGTTGAGACATGAAGGACACGTCCTTGAAATATTTATAAGGTTGGAGCTGGCCGTTATTTGGTGTAGTGTGTGACAGAACACACCTACATGTACTGAGGTTATGAGTTGGAGGCGTGAATGCGACCATAGGTACCCTTATGTTAGATGAGACAGAGCAGCTCATGGTGTCCTATAGGTTTAAGGAATTTAGCATTACGCTCGTCCATAATTACTTAATGCACTTTAGTGGTAGGTCAAGAGAGACTACCCGTGGTTTCAGCGTCCGATCGAGTGGAAATGGATTGCCATGTGAGCAAACTGATCAGCTGCAATACACTATAGATATGAAATAAATGTGCTATCCTATGCGTTAAATGTTAATAGAGTGAGTATTAAATAAGTACATACACTAGCAACATAATTGAGTAACACGATGGCAGACGTGAAACATTATTTATAGCTCAGCATAAATACACTTCGATGAAGTAAGTACATAATTGCAGATGTGGAACAGCAGAGGACCAATAAGTGGATTTAGTAGTCAACTACACGTAGTGTGTTTTGAACACTCAGAACTGTACTATTACCACAAGTCACTCACATGTACAAAGAAGCTGAGAAGACAACTACTAATCAAATATACTCATACTATCTCTAAGAATAAGGTAATCGAAGATGAGTCAGCTAAGTAAATAAAATACAAATGTATCAGGAATGTACCGAGCATTGGTTCAGTGTTCCGGCCCAGAAATAATAAACTGAGATTAAATATAATTTATGATTGTATGCCTTGAGCATAAATTTTCTCTAGTACGTGACTAACGGCGTTTTGAGCCATTTGTTTACCGATTTTATGACAAGTAACCGCGAGAGTAAAATTGAAAAAGTTCTGTTAACTTTGTTCCAGTAACATATTGAAAGATAAAATGTATACATCCCCATTTAATTGTGACCCACCCTTAGATATTAAGTGAACAGAGTCTGAGGCACTATTTTTGTTTGTTCTACAGGAAAAACCAGATAATGGCAGCCTGGTAGCTACGTGAAAGCGTGGAGTGACTTGGACACAACTCACAGTGACTCCTCCCCTTTCCCCATGTAGTGAAGGACGCACTCCATAGCAACTTCCCCTCCTCTACCCTTGTGAATGGAAGTGTAGAACGCCAGCCAAAGCGGCTACAACCGCGTGTGTAAAAATGAAATTGTCATGATTTGTGAAATTTTCTTTCAGGTTTAGAAAAGACTGCTAAGATATAATTATCTGTTTATGTACCATTAATAACTGTGTTATATTCTTTGAATTTGTGTATGTAAAAATGTATTTAATGGATTTAAGATTTTCATAATTTTACATATTTTTATGTGTCTGTTTGTCTAAGGCAATATGTATGCCAAAGTGTTACATTGATTTTGCTTAAATTTTGGGTGATAATGTTGCTTAAGAGGCAGTGAACATGCCAGAAACTTAAATAATTGAAGTAGGTAATAAGTTTTCTTTTAATATTTCTATATGTTTACATTTCAATTTTAATTTTTCCACAGGGAGTTAAGCTGTACTCTTGCTTCCCTTTTTGTAATTAATTTTTTTTCCATTTACATTAAAAAAAATTAAGTAGAGGGAGGTGTAGGGAAGCAGCCTATATAAAATTCACATCAGCCTTTCCATTGTGTGCCAGCCAGTCCAATGTAACTAGCTCTGACGTCATAAATGTTGCGCAATACTTTAAAAATCAAGTAAATATCCTGAAACGTTTCTAGAATGTCAGGAGCAACACTAAATCAATATGTGTTGGATATCAGTTTAATAACTTTAACCATTTTCGTAATTTGGACGTTTTTCTGTAAAAATTATTGGCGCAACAGAAAAGAGCTAGAAACTTAAAAATTTATATTTAGATTCCTTTTTCATAATAAATTAGTAGATACAGTATTCTGCATCTCACAAATTAAAATTTTAGTTGAAATTCATGATTTTCTGGTTTTTGTCTTAAAAATTAAGGAAGCAAGATAGATTAAGTAGGCGAATAAATAAGGCTAGGATGTTTAAATTTAAGTAGAAGGGAGATCCGCTATAATCATAAAGATGTGAGAAGTTTCAACCGAATAACTATAAAACTATAGCGATAGCGTATCTCCAAAGGGCAAGTTCAGAGCTCGTCTACTGCGTGTAGTGTAATTAAATTAATTCTCTCGCCCAAAATATTTGACTTAGCCACGCCAGACTTTTATTATGATTACTTACCTGTGTGCTGATTGCACATTTAAATTGAGAGCTTCATTGGCCATCAGCAAAGGAAGCAATGATTTATTCGATAACTTAAAGTGGTGCATTACTAGCCCAGCAGCTAGTCGGGAGAGCGGATTTGATCAGGCATTCCCTTAGCCGTCCACACCGCGGCTTTATATATAAGAACGCTGCGCGAGAGAGAAAGGCCCCAGTTCTCTCCAGATGCTGATTAGCCCACCACCTGTGCCGGGAGTCGCATCGCGCCGGTATCATTGCTATGAACAGCCTCGGATGCCCTAATAAGTTACTCGGGATATGCGTAACCATGAAATCGTTTTCGTGTGAAGTGTTGATTCTGGGATGACTTTAATGATCTATCTTCAGTTTGCGTATGTCGTATCTTCACGTGCCGTCATGGGACAAACATTCTACCATTATTTAGCGTGGCGTTTGATGAACATTATCATCAAATTATGGCGAGTATTCACTGAAACATTTAGTTTGAACAGTTATAGTTGCATCAGCCCATTAGACTCTGAACTGCTCTGGCAGTTGAATTGTGTGGATTCATTATGGTCTGTGACTTCCAGAATATAGTGAACATTTTAGAGAGAATCGTTTTTGATTATGAATCCCAGACAAGCTCCTAATTCCTCAGAGCTATAAGCTGTAGCTATAAATGTATTTCTCAGATGAAGTGGGCACTAGGAATTCTAATTACAGGCTTCACATTTTGCTAATCACTTTCTGGTTGCCAATATTGTAGTTAGAGAGCCAGTGTTGAGAACGGCAAACAACAGCAATAAATAAATAAATAATAGGAACACTAATATAACAAATTATTCCACCCGCTGCCCCACATATGGGGCATCGGCCGGGAAATGCATCTTTTCTACATTACATTCTACATTTAATAACAATTATTCCACCCGCCGCCCCACATACTACAACCCCCTACGTATCGCTCAAACAGGGATCATGAGGATAAGATTAGAATAATTACTGCATGCATGGAGGTATTCAAACAATCATTCTTCCCGTGCCCCATCCGTGAATGGGACACGAAGACACCCTCATAATTGGTACAATGGGATATACCTCTACCGTGCACCTCACGATGGTTTGCAGAGTATAGATGAAGATGTAGACGTAGAACCACATCGCCCTCTGAATCCATAGATTGCTAGCTTAGTGCCTCAAGATGCATAGGTACCCTGGTCGGTGCAGAATTTGGAAAAACTGGTTGCTGTAAATGGTATTGTTTTCAAGTAAAATAAAATGCGTTACAATGGAAGACGGAATTCTGATATTCTAAGTTTTTCTTTAAGTGTGCATGTTGCATCATTTATAGGGCATGAATGCGCCCATATTTTAAGATTTAATTGTGCAGGGAATTAGTGGTTTCATTTACTGTAGTAGTAGTAATACAGGAGCATAAATAGATCTTGGGCGAAAAAAAGGGGGGGGGAGGGTCTGCTCTGACGAGTTCAAGCAGCCTGCTGAGAAGTCTTTAAGAAACGAGGGAACTATGGGATACGCTGTCATCACCCGTATTGGAACCGGTTTCCACAACTGAGTACCACCTGGATGACCAGACTGTGAGATATTTGGGTTACTAATGATACAATTTTTGGCATTTTTTTTAAAGAAATGCTGTCATCACCGTTTGGGCGATATTTTTGTTCACCAAAGCGATTTTGAGCGACACAGGCAAGTCCAAGTTTGTTTTTATGCACTGATTTTAATTTAATGTATTTGTAATGATGTTTACTGCTCCGGTGCCACCTGAAGTACTGAAAAATTGTAGCCCCAATGTTCTACCAGTCTTCAAATAACGTCTTCAGTGCGAACATTAAACTGCAAAAGATAAGTAATTACACTGTTATAGTAGTGCATACATATTTTTATCTTACCGTAATGGTAGTGGACGAATCAGATAGGTTTTCCTCTTCTTTGTTTTTACAAACGTATCTGTAATTAGAAACTATCAGAACAGCACACATCACAAGAACAACAAATGGCAGCACTTATTGACTGCTTTGATCTAAAGCTAACACATGACATATCGATATCTTTGGATCAAGGCAGGCAGGTAGATGCAGTATTTCTTGATTTCCATAAAGAATTTGACTCAGCATCACACCTACGCATGTTGTCAAAAGTTGTGTCACATGGGGTATAAAGTGAAATTGTGACTGGACCGAGAACTTTTTGGTAGGGAGGACGCAGCACGTTATTTTGGATGTAGAGTCATCGTCAGATATTGTAGTTAAGGTCGGGTTGGTTGCAGAGAAGTGTGTTGGGACCATTGCTGTTCATGTAGTGTATTGATGACATTGCGGACAATATTAATAGTAACCTCAGACTTTTTGCAGATGAAGTTATTATCTATAATGAAGAACTGTTCGAAAGAAACTGCATAAATATTTAGTTCAGATTTTGAAAGTGGTGCAAAGATTGACAACTTGCTTTAAATGTCCAGAAATGTACAGCTGTGCACTTAAAGAAAGAATGAACGAAAAAAAGAAAACGTAGCATTCTGTGACTATAATATCAATAACTCACAGTTGGGATTGGTCAACTCATACAAATACCTGTTTGTAACACTTTGGCGGGATGTGAAATGGAATTATTTCATAGACTCGGTTGTGGTTAAGGCAGGTGGTAGACTTTGGTTTATTGGTAGCATTACTAATGCGACCCATTCTAGAAAATTGCTCAAGTATGTGGGACCCATGCCAAAGAGGACTAACAGGGGATATTGAATGTTTATGGAAAAGGGCAGCAGCGAATGTTCACAGGCTTGTTTGACCCATGGGAGTGTGTTGCAGTGATGGTGAAGAAACTGAACTGGCAGACTCTTGAAGACAGACATAAATTATCTCAAGAAAGTCTACCAACAAAATTTCGAGAATCAGCTTTAAATAATTCCAGGAACATTCTACAACCTACTACATATCACTCACATAGACAAGATTAGAATAATTGTGGCATGCACAGAGATGTTCAAATGAGAATGGAACATGAAAAAACCCTAATAACTGGTACAATGGGATGTACCCCCTCTCATGCACTTCACATGTGGTTTGCAGAGTGGATGTAGATGTAGCCATACAAATTCAGCTGTAAGTAATTACTGTAGTGAGTAACAAAGCAACTGGACTGAAGTAAGGCCAACAATATACAATAGCTGGTCTAAGCTACAGTATGTATAGGCAGTACCCAATGGATCTATCATAATAGGCCAGTAATTGAAATCTATCGATGGCCTTGTTGACTTCTGTTAGTTTTTGTCCTTTTTCGTATAACTGAAAATCAAAATGTAAGGGGAAAAGCAAAAAGTTTCTGCTCAAAGGACTTACAGTCCAAAATCGATATGCCACTCAGGCAAAACTGCTGTGGACACTAAGGCACTCGTTGCAGCCACACACCAGGCTAAGGATATCTGTTTCATAAAACACCATGCCATATGAAGTAGTTCATAGCTGACTGCTACACATCCTTGTCAGATAGGAATCTTTTACCCTTCAAGGGCTTTTTTAAGTGATTGAAGTCATGAGATCGCTTTTGGGGGAGAGATCAGGAGTATAGGGCAGGTGCTTGAGTGTCTCCCCCTTGAGTTGGTGTAACTTCTGCATTATGACATTTGCAATATGAGGACATGCATTATCATGAAGCAGCAGCACCCTTTATAGTACCATCCCACTTTAGACACACACACACTGCCCCATACACATTCTTCATTCTCAGATAGCTATCTACCAGTGTTTGTCCTCCAGCCATCAAGAAAAGAATGACAACAAGTTGGTCCTGTTCGGTCACATCTAGTAATAAGGTGACCATAGTTCAAATTTCCGCATTTACCATAAGCACATTGGAAAGACATGAATGTCCCACTAATCCCTTACCCACATGATGGTGCTTATATACCAGCACTGGAGCCATGCTACATTGCACATATGCCGCTGCAGTGCTCTCAAATAGAAACTTTTTGATCACCCCTCACATCTCTCAGTTTCAGTAAACAGCAACTAGATGCTATGTAATTTCATTTAGGTGACAGGGAGTGTCCGCACCACCTTGACCCGCTCCTTTGGCTTCCTCCTTGAACAAGTCACCAACCAATAAGAGCCAACTAGCCGGAAATGACCAACATTTCCTCGATTTTGAATTAGCATATTCTTTGAGACGCAGTCTTGAATTTAATAGATTGGCGATCGATATTGTTGGTGAATACAGTGCATCGAAAATACATGCCAAAAGAGGAGATTGAGTTATAAGTGGCAGGAGGAAGGACAGCAGCTGGGGCCCTTTGTCACATATTGGCTCGGCATGGAACACTTTTCATCGACTGTCCTGTTTTCCCATTGCTGCCACAGTCTATCAGTACTTGTATCATAATTGCGCGTTAAAGCTAAACATTGCAAGTTGTGTCAGCATTTCTTTTCATGTCTCCTCTTTCCGCAATGGCCTAAATTATTCCCTTAGCTCCACCACCACCACCACCACCACCACCACCACCACCACCACCACCACCACCACCACCACCTGTGGTGTGAACAGTCTGTCTTTTGTGCCACTTTATAACTTACTCAGTCACATCAAATATCAATAGGAAGAAAACAGGTTGAAGTCAAGCGAAATGTCGAGTAAGACCTAGAATCGAGGTAAACTTTACTAGGAAGGAAAGTAAAATACAGGCAGTTTTAGCATTGTTCTCATGGGTGTCTCACAACAGCAACTATGAATTTTTGGCATCAAATCGCAAAAAAAACTAAAAAAAAAAAAACAAGATACAATCAGAGAACTTAAAATCGAAGTTCCACTGCATGCATCTTTAAAGTGCATATAAAATTATTTTCACTGTGGTATGTGTATCTATAAAGCATAAAAGACATGAAAAATTACCGTTAATAAAATCATAGTTATCTTTTGCTATATCACTGTCATTATGTACAAAAGAACCTGTTGTTGCTGTTTTGCTGGTTTGATGCAGCTCTCCACGCTACTCTATCCTGTACAAGCCTCTTCATCTCCCAGTACCTATGGCAAACTACATCCTTCTGAATCTGCTTAGTGTATTCATCCCTTGGTCTTCCTCTATGATTTTTACCTTTCACACTGCCCTCCAACACTAAATTGGTGATCCCTTAATGCTTCAGAACATGTCCTACCAACCGATCCCATCTTCTAGTCAAGTTGTGCCACAAATTTCTCTCCTCCCCAATTCTGTTCAATACCTCCACATTAGTAATGTGATCTCCCATCTAATCTTCAGTATTCTTCTGCAGCACCACATTTCGAAAGCTTCTATTCTCTTCTTGTCCAAAATATTTATTGTCCATATTTCACTTCCATACATGGCTATACTTCATACAAATACTTTCAGAAACGACTTCCTGACACTTAAATCTATACTTGATGTTAACAAATTTCTCTTCTTCAAAAACGCTTTCCTTGCCATTGCCAGTCTACATTTTATATCCTCTCTACTTCAACCATTATCTGTTATTTTGCTCCCCAAATAGCAAAACTCATTTACTACTTTAAATGTCTCATTACTTAATCTAATTCCCTCAGCTTCACCCAACTTAATTCGACTACATTCCATTATCCTCGTTTTGCTTTTGTTGATGTTCCTCTTATATCCTCCTTTCAAGACACCTTCCATTCCATTCAGCAGGTTCCCAGGTCCTTTGCTATCTCTGACAGAATTACAATGTCATCGGCGAACCTCAAAGTTTTTATTTCTTCTCCATGGATTTTAATTCCTACTCCGAATTTTTCTTTTGTTTCCTTTACTGCTTGCTCAAAATGCAGATTGAATAACATTGGGGATAGGCTACAACTCTACCTCATTCCCTTTTCAACCACTGCTTCCCTTTCATGCCCCTCGATTCTTATGCTTGCCATCTGGTTTCTGTACAAATTGTAAATAACCTTTACTCCCTGCATTTTAAAGAGAGTATTCCAGTTAACATTGTCAAAAGCCTTCTCCAAGTCTACAAATGCTAGAAACGTAGGTTTGCCTTTGCTTAACCTATTTTCTAAGATAAGTCGTAGGGTCAGTATTGCTTCACGTGTTCCAACATTTCTACAGAATCCAAACTGATCTTCCCCAAGATTGGCTTCTACTAGTTTTTCCATTCGTCTGTAAAGAATTTGCATTAGTATTTTGCAGCCATGACTTATTAAAACTGGTAGTTTGGTAATTTTCACATCAGTCAACGCCTGCTTCCTTTGGGATTGGAATTATATTCTTCTTAAAGTCTGAGGGTATTTCGCCTCTCTCATACATCTTGCTCATCAGATGGAAGAGTTTTGTCAGGGCTGGCTCTCCCAAGGCTGTCAGTACTTCTAATGGAATGTTTACTCCCAGGGCCTTGTTTCGCCTTAGGTCTTTCAGAGCTCTGTCAAACTCTTCACGCAGTAGCATATCTCCTATTTCATCTTCATCTACATTCTCTTCCATTTCCATAATACTGTCCTCAATTACATCGCCCTTGTATAGACCCTCTATATACTCCTTCCATCTTTCTGCTTTCCGATCTTTGCTTAGAACTGAGCTGCCATATGAGCTCTTGATATTCATACAAGTGGTTCTCTTTTCTCCAAAGGTCTCTTTAATTTTCCTGTAGGCAGTATATATCTTACCCCTAGTGAGATATGCCTCTACATCCTTGTCCTCTAGCCATTCATTTCGCACTTCCTATCGATCTCATTTTTGAGACGTTTGTATTCCTTTTTGCCTGCTACATTTATTGTATTTTTATATTTCCTCCTTTCATCAATTACATTCAATATATCTTCTGTTACCCAAGGATTTCTACTAGCCCTCGTCTTTTACCTACTTCATCCTCTGCTGCCTTCACTATTTTGTCTCTCAAAGCTACCCATTCTTCTCCTACCGTATTTCTTTCCCCCATTCCTGTCAATCGTTCCCTAATGCGCTACCTTAAACTCTCTACAACCTCTGGTTCTTTCAATTTATCCAGATCCTATCTCCTTAAATTCCCACCTTTTTACAGTTTCTTCAGTTTTAATCTACAGTTCATAACCAATAGACTGTGGTCAGAGTCCACATCCGCCCCGGGAAATGTCTTACAATTTAAAACCTGGTTCCTAAATCTCTGTCTTACCATTAGATAATCTATCTGAAACCTTCCAGTATCTCCAGGCCTCTTCCATGTATACAACCTTCTTTCGTAATTCTTGAGCCAAGTGTTAGCTATGATTAAGTTATGCCCTGTGCAAAATTCTACCAGGTGGGTTCCTATTTCATTTCATACCCTCATTCTGTATTTACCTACTACGTTTCCTTCTCTTCCTTTTCCTACTATCGAATTACAGTCACACATGACTGTTAAATTTTCGTCTCCCTTCACTATCTGAATAATTTCTTTTACCACATCATACATTTCATCAGTCTCTTCGTCATCTGCAGAGCTAGTTGGCATATAAACTTGTACTACTGTAGTAGGTGTGGGCTTCGTTTCTACCTTGGCCACATTAATGCGTTCAGTATGCTGTTTGTAGTAGCTCATCCACACTCCTATTTTTTTTATTCATTATTAAACCTACTCCTGCACTACCCCTATTTGATTTTGTATTTATAACCCTGTATTCACCTGATCAGAAGTCTTGTTCCTCCTGCCACCGAACTTCACTAATTCCCACTACATCTAACTTTAACCTATCCGTTTCCCTTTTTAAATTTTCTAACCTACCTGCCCGATTAAGGGATCTGACATTCCACACTCTGATCCGTAGAATGCCAGTTTTCTTTCTCCTGATAACGACGTCCTCCTGAGTAGTCCCTGCCGGGACATCCGAATAGGGGACTATTTTACATCCGGAATATTTTACCCAAGAGGACGCCATTATCATTTAACCATACAGTAAAGATGCATGCCCTCGGGAAAAATTACAGCTGTAGTGTCCCCTTGGTTTCAGCTGTTCGCAGTACCAGCACAGCAAGGCTGTTTTGGTTAGTGTTACAAGGCCAGATCAGTCAATCATCCAGACTGTTGCCCCTGCAACTGCTGAAAAGGCTGCTGCCCCTCTTCAAGAACCACACGTTTGTCTGGTCTCTCAACAGATACCCCTCCTTTGTGGTTGCACCTATGGTACGGCTATCTGTGTTGCTGACACACGCAAGCCTCCCCATCAACGGCAAGGTCCATGGTTCATGGGAGGGGGGGGGGGAGGGGGGCCAAAAGAACCTAATCCCTACAATCTATTACAGATGATAGAATTAATCTGAAAAAAATGTTAGATGTAGGTAATAATTATCACCATTATTCACATGCTTCTGTTCTACAAGAACAAAAGCATTTACACATCACTGTAAAGCGCTCAATATTAAAATACAAGACAAAAAATCTGTTCGCCAGGCGATTCAAGGGTAGCTCTGAGGTGGTTGGCTTTGGTAGGTGGCGATTATAGTATGGAGCGATGGGAGGTATGGTGCCTGGAGCTGGGCTACTGGGTGGTGGGCTGATATCTGGACTCCACCTTGGTCCAGAACATGCATCAACACTGATCCTCTCAGTAAGTAGCGATTGTTTTTGTTCCTCTTTTTATCACAGGATGGAATGTGATGTGACAATAAGAAAAAATTTTTTGTATTATTATTTCTTTATTCACGCATATATACTGTGCAACACAATCATTCAGTTTTTTTGGTATTGACCAAATAATTATTTTCTCTACATCTTAAACTTAGCCTGAATCATATTCAGGCCTACAGGCGCAATTAGCCTTCAGTAAATTTGGTTTCCACAGATTTTGTAGTTACAGGCTCAACATTTACATTGTTTTACACTAGTTGACTTCATGCATTTATGCGATGTTCTAATTGCTTTATATTTACACTATTCGTGCACAAATACTCTACAAAGTCACTGTATGCAGCTCTAAAATATGTACGCCAAAGGCTCAGTCTGCTGCAATCACTAAAGCACTCTAAAGGTTTTAAGTTCACTACAACTGAATGTTTAAAGTATATGACGGCACCTCCAGCTTCTAACTTAAATACTGCCTCTCAGTGTGTATATATATATATCTCGACAATCGAAGCTTCATTGCTTGACATACTGACGTTAATAGGAGCATGTGATGGGTTGTATTCAGGCATCTTTCGCACTATGAATCCTATCATACTGCACACATGCCCCATTCATACTGCGCATACTGCACTCTAGTACCGAGATACTGAATATTCTCTATTTCATTTACTACACCCAAGTCACTGCAGGTCATACATTTAGATCTACTGGCAGTCAAATTGTATGTATTGACAAATAGCAGTATTCTGCCAGCACATAGCTAAGACTCGTGTTCTAGCTGCTGCTACTGAGGTTGTGCTATGGCATAACCAACTGACAATAGGTTCGATAGATCCTGAACAATCCTGTTGACAGTCGCTGCAGCTGTGGTGGTTGAGGCAATATCTCATAGAATACCTGAATGTCATTGTTCATAATCGTCTCTCTCTCTCTCTCTCTCTCTCTCTCTCTCTCTCTCTCTCTCTCTCTCTGCCCTCTGGTGATAGTGTTTCATGATGATCCTCTTTTAGTACAGAGCACAAACCTCAGATGATCCCTGGATGAGAGGTTTACGGCTATACTGCCAAACAAACCATTTTAATGGGCAGTAGAAGCATGTAGACCTAAGCAATAAAGACGTGAAATTCTTGAAGGCAATGTAAGTACTTGGCCTTCTCAACACTGCTATTTTCTGAAGGAACATATAAACTGATAAATATTGTACTGTTCTGCATCGACTACAGACGTATGAACCAGTGAATGGTGACTAATGGGAAACTCCACGACACATCACCATGTCTAACATTGTATAGGAAAACCGTTGGCATTCAAAACAGCTTCCAGCCATCTTGGAATGGATACATACAGGTCCTATGTCGCTTTCAAGGGAATCTTGTACCATTCTTCCTGCAAAATAGTGGCACCTTTGGGGAATGAAGATGGAGCAGGAAAGCAATCCCACACCCTTGTCTCCAAAGTAGACTAAAAATACTGAATATTATTGAGATCTGGTGACTACTTGCTAGGGGAGATGTGGCAATTCATCCTCAGGCTCACAAAACCAAACCTGTATGATGCGAGCCTGTGAAGAGTCTCCCTGTCATCTTGGAAGACAGCATCACTATTGGCGAACAAACACTACACCATGGGATAGACCTGATCGTGTAAAATGCTCACATAACCCCTTTGCAATAATCTGACCTTGCACACCACACCTCCTTCCCACCTAAATATAACTTCCATCACCCCACTTCTAATGTGGTACAAATGCCTATTATTTTAATAAAAATAACAATAAAATAAATCAGTGCTTAGTGTACTGTTCTGCTATAAAATCCAAGCAATTGCAAGAACATGTGCCATTAATCAACTTAAGAACTGTAACAGCAACAAAATTTCAATTTTGACAACCTTGAAATTTCCAAAATGTAAAATAGGAGTGTGCACTGACCATTATCATTATTTCATTCAGCTCTATGATTGTGAAAATAGATCTACAGATTGTAAGCAAGCAAGCTTGAAAATGGTAAGAAGGCTGTTTGGCTTAGTTGTTTCCACATATGTTTTGGAAGTTTCTTTCAATTATTCCTTGGGACTAGTGATAGCTGAAGTTTCCATGACATCTGTGGACTACATGAGCATTACTGTGGTCCACCTGCATTCCTTGATGCATGATGTTTTCCCTGGTGGCGATGGCATCTCTCGGCAGGATAACTGTCTGTGTCAGAAGCCTGCTTCCTTGGTCACCAAATTTGCCTAATCTCAGACCCCTGAAGCACCTCTGAGGTGCTGTTGGGAGTCTGCTCTACAAGTATACGCGACCTATGTGTAGGCATCAGGTGTTCTATACGTCCGGGAATCTACAAGAACTTGTTGAAACCATGCCATGCAGAATCGCTTCAGCATTGTGTTCCAAAGGTGGACCAACATGCTATTATGCAGGGAGTCATAACGTTTGGGCTCAACTGTTTAACTTGGTCCTTCTGCATGGGATTCTGGAAGTGTGAACTCGAGATCACCACCTACTGTTATGGCTGCTGTGAGGTGAGGAGAAGTGAAGGGGAAATAAGCACAATGTCTTTTATGCTGGGTACCCAGCCCACTGAACTCTCAACACTACATTTATACTAGGTACAGTGCTCGGCATGTTTTTTTATTGCAAGCTCAGGTTGACAATGGGTGGACACATTCCGTATCTGCCCCAAGTCATTAGACTTCCACCAGTTCCTTTGCTTAAAAAAAAAAAGGCGAAGTTACATTGTGCGTTTACCACAATGCTCCAGGACCATCAAACACGTTCGCTGCGGCTGACGCTTATAGGCGTTTCCGCATCAACAAGCCAGTGCGAGTAACGGTTATACGCGGCGCGTTAGCTAGCTGAGTACTCAGTTACGTTTGTTCGGCTGTGCACACGTGGCAGTACAAACAACAAATGAAATATCACATAACGTTTTCCTGTCTCCAGTTGTGTGTTTTCGTCTTTAGTCGTCTGTGTTGTGCGTTGTTTGCAATGGCGACGAATCAACCAACACTGGGGCCTTCTAACCCGAAAAAAGAGTATACAATATACTGACCATGAGTTACTGGGTGTGTTAGAAGATAGTGATGTTGAGTTCAGAGGTGACGAACCAGAGGACGGTGGTTGGAATTTGGAGACTGCAGAAACATACCATAGCGATGACAGTGTGGAAGCAGAACTGTCGAATATGTTGACAATACGCTAATGGGTTTCTTTAGGCTACCGGTTACAGATCACATACAGCAGCTCGTAGTTGATGAAACGAACGGTAACGCACACAATACATTTGCGAGCGAAAATACGCAAGAGGGCTCTAGGATTAGTTCAAATGGCTCTGAGCACTATGGGACTCAACTGCTGAGGTCATTAGTCCCCTAGAACTTAGAACTAGTTAAACCTAACTAACCTAAGGACATCACAAACATCCATGCCCGAGGCAGGATTCGAACCTGCGACCGTAGCGGTCTTGCGGTTCCAGACTGCAGCGCCTTTAACCGCACGGCCACTTCGGCCGGCTACTCTAGGATTAGTAACTGGAAAACTCTAAGTATAGGAGAAATACTAGTCTTCCTGGGTATTTCATTACATATGGGTAATGTCAAATATGCCCGATTACAAGGCAACTGGAAGAAAGACCCGCTGTTCTAAAATAGAGGAACAGCGATGAGTATGAGCTGAGACAGATATTTGTTCATCTTACGCTCACTGCATTTTGCGAAAAATCCAGAGTCAGCAGACCCGAAACCAGATGATCGACTGTATAAGGTACGCCCTATATTGAATTATTTTAACAACGTGTCAAATGTGTTATCCAAATACGGATCTGTCTTAAGATGAATCAATGATTCTTTGGAGGGGACCATTGTCATTTAGACAATATATACAGAACACAAGGAATAAATAGGGCATCGAATTGTACATGCTAAATAATCCACACGGTTTCGTAAATAAATGCGCTGTGTACACGGGGATGGGTGGTGGTATGGGGGGAAAAGGGCATGTTGAAAAGATAGTATTACATTTGTTGGAAGAGAAGCTGCATGTTCGCCATCACGTATACATGGACAATTTTTCAACAGCTTTGCTTTAGATAAAACCCTGTTGAATGCAAAAACACACTGCACCGGGACACTAAGGGTAAATAGGAGAAATACCCCTAAAGACGTGGAATGCGCAAAACTGGGGGAAGGAGACACTATTGCACGATATTCGGACGGCGTAATGATCGGCAAATGGAAATAGACGAGAGGTCTCCTATATTTCCACAGAACATCCTAATACAATGTGACGTGTGCCGAATGCACGCCAGCAAATAGTCTCGAAACCACTGCCAATTATCAAATATTATAATAGTTGTATGTCTGGGACCGATAGCCAGGACCAGATGGTATATTATTTATGTGAACGAAAGACTATCCGCTGGCCAAAGAAACCATTCTTTCATGTAGTTGACATGCTAATGTTCAATTCACAGTACCTGTTGTTGTTGTGGTCTTCAGTCCTGAGAATGGTTTGATGCAGCTCTCCATGCTACTCTATCCTGTGCAAGCTTCTTCATCTCCCAGTACCTACTGCAACCTACATCCTTCTGAATCTGCTTAGTGTATTCATCTCTTGGTCTCCCCCTACGATTTTTACCCTCCACGCTGCCCTCCAATACTAAATTGGTGATCCCTTGATGCCTCAGAACATGTCCTACCAACCGATCCCTTCTGGTCAAGTTGTGCCACAAACTTCTCTTCTCCCCAATCCTATTCAATACTTCCTCATTTATTATGTGATCTACCCATCTAATCTTCAGCATTCTTCTGTAGCACCACATTTCGAAAGCTTCTATTCTCTTCTTGTCCAAGCTATTTACCGTCCATGTTTCACTTCCATACATGGCTACACTCCATACAAATACTTTCAGAAATGACTTCCTGACACTTAAATCTATACTCGATGTTAACAAATTTCTCTTCTTCAGAAACGCTTTCCTTGCCATTGCCAGTCTACATTTTATATCCTCTCTACTTCGACCATCATCAGTTATTTTGCTCCCCAAATAGCAAAACTCCTTTACTACTTTAAGTGTCTCATTTCCTAATCTAATTCCCTCAGCATCACCCGACTTAAATCGACTACATTCCATTATCCTTGTTTTGCTTTTGTTGATGTTCATCTTATATCCTCCTTTAAAGACACTGTCCATTCTGTTCAACTGCTCTTCCAAGTCCTTTGCTGTCTCTGACAGAATTACAATGTCATCGGCGAACCTCAAAGTTTTTATTTCTTCTCCATGGATTTTAATACCTACTCCGAATTTTTCTTTTGTTTCCTTTACTGCTTGCTCAATATAAAGATCGAATAACATTGGGGAGAGGCTACAACCCTGTCTTACTCCCTTCCCAACCACTGCTTCCCTTTCATGTCCCTCGACTCATAACTGCCATCTGGTTTCTGTAGCCTTTCGCTCCCTGTATTTTACCCCTGCCACTTTTAGAATTTGAAAGAGAGTATTCCAGTCAACATTGTCAAAAGCTTTCTCTAAGTCTACAAATGCTAGAAACATAGGTTTGCCTTTCCTTAATCTTTCTTCTAAGATAAGTCGTACGGTCAGTATTGCCTCACGTGTTCCAGAATTTCTACGGAATCCAAACTGATCTTCCCCGAGGTCGGCTTCTACTAGTTTTTCCATTCGTCTGTAAAGAATTCGTGTTAGTATTCTGCAGCTGTGGCTTATTAAACTGATTGTTCGATAATTTTCACATCTGTCAACACCTGCTTTCTTTGGGATACCTATACAGTACCTATATAATAAATACTCAGGGCATAAAATGACGTCGTATGATTATAGAATACAAATAATAAAGGGAGTACTTCCACCAACGGACGTTACAAAAGGTGTGCGTAACAAATATAGTAAAGGCACGAACTGTGCCAAGGCGGGACGCAAGTGAAGGGAAGAATCAAGTTATGAGGAAGCTATGCACGTGTGCGGAACTGGTCAAGCGCACGGATACACCATACGTGTGCATAACTGGTTCATACAAACCTGGATTCTGTTTGAACTGCTGCACAATCACACATCCGTAATGTAATGGGATGTATTTTCAGAGGAAGATCTGTTCGTGTTTGATTTGTAAAGTGTTTGTTTTACTCGATAGCCAAGTAAAATGTTGTTACATTGATTGCTCAGAACATGAGATTTCTGTACAATATGCAGACTTATTTGTGGTTTACTATAAAAACATCACCTCTACACTTTGCAAACTTATTTGTTATGTGGGATTGGGTTTCCATAGCACCACTTTGCAGATGAGTCCTGTTTCTTTTTCTCCGTTTGATAAATCTTTTGGTGTTTTCAGACTAATTGTTCCTCAATGGGGCGAATTTATCGTTTGTTTGAATTGCATTTTCTTTCCAGTTTGCAATAAAATCAATAAGTCAGAGGTGTCGTGAGAATTGTTTGCAATAAATGCATATGACGCTTATAAGCGCCAGACAGCATGCAGCATTTATCACATGATCGGCATGCAGCTAAAGCGTACTTGTATTTCTATATCTAGCACCACCTCTTGTGCAGACGTTAGCCTATATTCGCTGTCAATATTACCTATGTGCACAACATGCACTTACAGGTTTCGCAGGGTACCATTTCAGCTCTCAGCTCACGTGCGCTCACAAACGTCCGCCTAGAGCGTTAGCGGCCCGCACTGGTGACCGCGGCGAACGTGTTAATAATACATTTGGCCATAACCTTAACCCTGAAAGAAAATTACGTATTAAGATGGCAGCACCAGTAGCAGGTTGTAAATGAATACACCGCAGTATGTAATGTCACAGTATGCAAAGCATAAAACAAATTATCTACAGAATACATCACAGACACGTAGACATTGTGTTTATTAAACTAGTGTCTAACAGATTGTTGTGGCATTGATAAGTGACAACACAGTTTTTGTGACTATTTTCAAGTAGCTAACATGTGCATAAAGCGGTAATTTCATATTGTACTGTGTGCACCTAAGGTAAAAATGGAAAATGAAAACTGTAATGGTGAGAGCTGTTATATTTATTAAATTTCTTCAAGTTATTATGCAATGCTGCCATGTCTTTTCTTGTAGAATCTTACACTCGTCCCTGTGTGTTGAGGAGACCTTCACTTTGCAGCTATGAATCGAGGTTTGTTCTGGGGAGTGACAAATTTTATTACTGTTTACCCTTCCGCCACCAAACTTGTCTCTAATCACAATTTTAAAACGTACCAAAAATGCCTACAAGTTTAATAATAAATTTATAAACTGTTTTAACATAATAATAAGTCGTAAGTGCTTAGTACATCATTCTGGCACAACTTCAAAGAAATTTCAGCACAGAGAAATACATCATTTGTCCGAAAATGTCAAAAGTACACGTTATTCAGTTGCCATTAAAGAAACAAATTCTACAGCTTCAACGACGTCACACTTTTATGGTGCACTTCAGTATTTCAGTCAGCATAACAGACTTGAATAAGGGTCTGCATTTATGCTTATGCTAGCTCGTAAATGGGGTTGAACACTTTCTTCCCACCTACATTCAGTAATGTCAGTTTTCTATCTTTTCTTGGTGGAGATTCTTCATCTTTCTGTCTTCCCTTATTTTCCTGTGGACTCGCGAACTTAATCGTAATAATTGATGATTGTTGACAAGAGGTGAGGTTACTCTATGATTGTGCACCATTACCTGGCAGAAACATCTGTGGTCAAGCTCTCACCCAAGCATCTGAAAAGTTCCCTGTATTATATGTAACTTATAATTTCCACAATACCTTGCATTCTGCGACACTTGTCTCCACGCTAATTTGTTCCCTGAAGGACCCAAGCATCTGATAATTGCCCTGAATTATATGTAGTTTGTAATTTCTTCAATACCTTGCATTCTAAGACACTTATTTTGATGCTAATTTATTCTCTGAAGTTTACCAGTGAAATCTGCATTCTGATAGTCATTTACAAAAGGCTTCCACTATCTTTTTTGTGGGGTTGTAACAACTCCACCCCTATGCTGGATCCGCCCATGCTGCACCTGTGGAGTGGGTATCAACTGAAAGTAGTTAGGCCCTACCACAATATCACACAATGACAGCCTTTATTGTTCCCTCTGGCCATTGAAAGTCGATATACACCTTTTGTCTTGAAAAACACCCTTTTGTCTTGAAAAACACCTCTGCAGATTTCAGGTGCTTATTGGCTACAGTGCAAATGATACAACCCTTGACAATGTAATTGTTCTAAATGGGTCAAATGGCTCTGAGCACTATGGGACTTAACATCTGAGGTCATCAGCCCCTAGAGCTTAGAACTACTTAAACCTAACTAACTTGAGGACATCACACACATCCATGCCCGAGGCAGGATTTGAACCTGCGACAGTAGCAGTCACGTGGTTCCGGACTGAAGAGCCTAGAACTGCTCGGCCACTGCAGCCGGCAATTGTTCTCCATTCACATCAATGAACATAATAAGTTGTAAGGCAATGGCAAATTTACTTTAACAGTAACAAGTTTCAAAGCTCACATCGAGCACAGAAAAGTGTTACCTCATGTTAAATGGTGTCAACTGTATTGAAAGCATCAACCAAGACTGGATTTGACCAATCTCATCATCACTAGAGGCACCACACTGCTGTCCCTTTTCCCATGCTTACACTAGTGAAGGAACTGCTCCTTTCTGCAGTTAAAAACTACTACTGAAGATCCTTGCATGACTACATCAAAGTAGTAAGCCCTGTAAATTACCTATTCAAGACAAGTATGAAGTTACAGCGCTCAGAAGAATGTGGTGAAACCATCACACACTTTAAAAGACTTCTCAACATGGAAGCTGGTATTGCAATATCCTATCAAAATCCTGTTAGTATGATCTATGATGCCAGCAACTATGCCCTGGGGTATGCCTTAGATTGACAGACAGGAACGTCTGTCACCTATGTCTCCCACCAGTTGTGAACCAAGTAGAATTACAGGATTTCACAAAATGATGTGCTGAATCTGATCGTGTATTTCCATTCCTATTTGTGTGGATGCCCTTTCAGAGTAGTCGCAGACCATGTAGCTCTAAAATGGTTACTTGGCTTAGAAAGTCATTCTGGTCAGTTAATCTAGTAGGATCTGAGACTAGTGAATATGACTATGAAGTGGTTCACCATCCCACAAGGACACTTGCTAATGAAGACAGTGAACTGTATGAGGTGGCATCACCACCAAAGAATGGAAGTGCGAGCAATAGGAAGACTAGAAGTGTCAATAGTTTGACAATGCGAAATACTTCACTGTCAGTGCAACCATTCTTTACCGACATATGAGAGCTAGCTTATACATTTATGTTTCCCGCAGTCTGTTGGACAAAATTCTTAAGCTGTCCCACAATTCCATTTACACACTAGATATCAAGGGCAACAGGCAGGCCACCACCCATTGGGTAACCATTCGTGGAGGACAAAAAGGCAAAACAAGTACAAAATAGGATAAATGTGCACAGAGTGGCGCTACTGTCATTAGCAAGACTCCTACGGCAAAAGCCAGCAGGGTCGTTGTTTGAACAGCCCACTTTACATGGAGAACGAAAAGTATAAAATAAAGTTAAAAAAATGGTTCAAATGGCTCTGAGCACTATGGGACTTAACATCTGAGGTCATCAGTCCCCTTGAACTTGGAACTACTTAAACCTAACTAACCGAAGGACATCACACACATCCACGCCCGAGGCAGGATTCGAGTCTGCGACCACAGCAGTCGCGCGGTTCCAGACTGAAGCGCCTACAACCGCTTGGCCTCCGCGGCCGGCACTACTTCAGACATTAGTGAGTCCATGCCACGTCATGTTGCGGCACTTTTGCGTGCTCATGGGGATCCTACACGATATTAGGCAGGTGTACCAGTTTCTTTGGCTCTTCAGTGTAGTATACTGCAGGACCATTCATTGTAAGGTTCCAAATCACTATTGCTTTTTAAAGATCTACATAGTATTAGGAACAGAAAATTAGTTTAGACTGGAAGTGAATACCAGCAAAATCCTAAACTGAGATTGGAATATAACAAGGACAGGTTACAAGCAAGACAGATATCATGCCAACAGTCATTCTTCCCATGTCTCATTTTAAATGGAACAAAGGAGGAGGTACATGGTGGTGGTGGGTGGGGGTTAGGGAGCAATTCCAGATGAACCCTCCACCACACACACACACACACACACACACACACACACACACACACACACACTGTGAAGTGACTTGCACAGTATGGTGTTGAAGGGTTTTAGGGAAATCATGGAAAACCTAAATAAGCACCTGATGGATTTGAACCATCATCCTCCAGTGTACTGGTCCAAATTCCACACGGGACACTGGGTATTTCTCTATAATACTTTAATTCCTATGGGCCTATCAGACGGTCACAAAAATATCTCCCACAAATGTGTCCATACGAATACCTAATGGTACTACTACAGTGCAAGTCGGCAGGCTCCGATCCTACAGATGTTCCTTAAAAAAACTCAAACTCCTAAGCCTTTACTACATCAAGTCCAGCTTAAGGTCATCGATAATTCCTCACAGGATCAACTTTAGTATATCTGACCAGTATAGTTGCATCACTCTCAAGAGTTTGTTCCAATATATACAAATCTTGTGCAGAACTCTCTATGGGAGAGTAGAGTGTAATGGCCCGAAGACTATATTATCTTTAAGACGCCCCCTTGACGGCCATCTATGGTAATCTAGTTGTTTGCTGGTAGAAGCTGTTCATCATCCATGCAAGCTGTAACAAGGTCATTCGGAGCTGTGGTAATTGACAAAAGTGATTTACTTCAGAAAGTAAAATAAGTATTTCCTTATTCAGTTCATTTTTTATTATTTTCATTTTCAGGTCATTTATTTTCTTCCAAAAGATCCTTGTGTTAAGCTTCTGTAGATCGTAGCAATGACGGGATTTAGCAACTCTTGCTAGGCCATTTATCTACTTATTTTTAACCACCTATTTGCTCTTGTCTCACACTCTGAGTGGCTAAATATTTATTACTAATTGTAGCACGATTATGGATGCCATGTCTGACTGTCACTAAATGCTGACTGATGTAATGGCAACATGGGACTGACAATTTTTTCATGCTTGTCTTCAAAGTTGAGAACTGATGAACCGTCAGTCAGTTGTTTTTTCTTGCCATTGTACTAGGTTCTTTTACAGCATATCTAATTATAGATAGGCCACAGTAATTTAATAATATAATAATAATTAAATGTTAGTTCAACCTATGAAACTAGTTTTTCACATCTTCCTGTTTCTGTTATATCATTTTACAATCCTGAAAGTTCCCCTTGTGAAGAGAGCTATGGAAAATAATGGATGGGCGCATTAGGAGAACAGTAAATGACAATGAATATATAAAAACTATTGCGTAACGTTTCACGTTTTTAGGTTTGTATGGTTCCTTCAGACTGACAAACATTCTGTACGCAGAATGTGACACACTAGTGAGCTACTATGGTAACAGCAGAATTCTCCTAAATGTTACAGAACTGATGAAGTTAAATGTCAAGCACAGCCTGCCCAACAAATTGAAAATCTGAAGTTTCGATGAAAATTCATT
This sequence comes from Schistocerca piceifrons, assembly GCF_021461385.2. Classification (NCBI taxonomy): domain Eukaryota; kingdom Metazoa; phylum Arthropoda; class Insecta; order Orthoptera; family Acrididae; genus Schistocerca; species Schistocerca piceifrons. The sequence goes on from NC_060138.1 coordinate 689,304,548, forward strand.
CCAAGTCCAAGGAGCCAAAACGAATTTACATAGTTCAACGCATATTGGTCACTGTGTTGTCATCAGAATTGCCTTAGCAAGCCATACGGCATAAGCTTTCCCTTGCTAACAAGCCATTTCAGAAGCTTACTATGTTTAATGAAACCAAGCACAGGTGTGTGTTGCAATTGAGTCTTAATACATTGAATGAGTTTCTGCTATCAATTCATGACAGCTCCACAGAGGTATAAATCAGCATTTACGGCATGTACTTCTGGTGGACTATGCTGAGTAGACTAGGAAACACAATTCAGTAAATTTGGTCAGATGTACTTCACAGAGTGACTTTTCTAGATACGTTCACATTCCAGCTGTTTCGATAGTACAGTTCAAAACCCCATGATTTGAATCAGTGACTGCAGTGAGGTGTAGATCACTTTGGAAAAAGGGCGTACACACTTTTTAATTTGCCCAGTATGTTGGTACTGACAGCACAAATGCCCCCAAATATCATACAGAACTCTTCAGCTATAATTTAGTGTTGCAAATCTGTCTTGCTGCAAAATTAGCTACACGTGATAAATGTCCTCATTACTTGTTTGTCAAAATGTGTTCTGTTGTCTCACTGTCTTCAAATGACTCTACTGTTGAATATAGACAAAACTGCATCATCGTCAATTCACCTTCCAAACATTTCACCCATTGTTTGAAATTTTACTACATACAACCTTCAACAGTTTTTGTTTGCTCTCTACTATGCCCTCAAAAATTTATGTGCCTCATTTTAAGGAAGAGGAGAAAGTCTTTGAGGGAAAGATCCGGTTAATACAGATAGAGTGTGTGTGTGTGAAAGTTATTTAGATTAGGCTAAATTTGAGGTGGTCTTTCTAATAAATACTGGTACATAGGGGAAAAAATCATATGGAAAAAGAAACAACACTGTTTACCATGTTGGTTTTCATCTGTTGTTATCTGTCTGAATGCTTCCTGCCTGAACACCTAAAAAATCAGAGGGACTGTATTGTTATCATCTCTGATTTTTCTAAAAGAAAACAATCCTTGATGTTAGCATGTTGCATTTTGTTCTTCCCAACTGCAAAATTGCTGAACAATGAGAAGTATACTAACCTAACTGATGCTTCCCTACAGATGACTTTTGATCAACTAATTCAAAACAGTATGTGAGAAAGGCATTTGTCATGAGATGATCACTATCACACTTATGTCAGGAGGAAATGAAATCCAATTTTTATTAAATCCCTCCTCACAAATCAGGAAAGCTGAAGAAACAAGTGAAGTCTGCTACAAGCAGAGTGTATTAACCACTAAGCCACATAATTTTTGTTGTTGTAAAATGGTTGGATTCCTCAAGCTGTTTAGTTTTATCAAGTGTTTCAGTGACCACTGAGTCTCTTTTCACTAGGGTTACCACAAACTGCAACTGAAAATAAGTATGTTTACAGGAGTCTGTACTGGTAGACTGTACCCATTTGATGTGATGAAGTGTTATATTAAAATTTTACTTCATTGAAATACTGGAAGTTTGAACTTTCAGTTAGACTTACTTTTTTTTAAAGAACAAACAAAACAGTTACAACCTAAATACACTGGCTGAGCAATGGAGATTAAAAAAAAAAAACACGACTAAACATTTTATCAACCAACTGCACTAGAATGATATTCTGTAAATAGAAGCTGAAAAGCATAAATTAAGTAATGGATTTTTTTTAGCTTAGAGTACATTAAAAACTCAATGAAATTACTTCTGTGACAATTTAACAATATTCCTACATTTATATATTTCTGCAATACGTACAGGTACCAGATATTTTGAATTTAGAACAAACTTCGTAAGTTTTCTGTCGAAGTGAAAGGCTGTCAGTAACAGAAAGAATAAAACAAAAATAACAAACTACATCTACACACATTTGCATAAATGACCCACAGTTTCATTTATCAAATTACAAAAAAATTCAATCCAAAAAATGACTGAACTGTATTGTTTATGTATGACAAAAAAACATGCGATTACATAAACTGTCAGTAACATACTTCTAAAACTATTTTGAAATCTACTTACAAAATTAATATTCAGAAAGATTTATGATTTGACATACATAAATTGCAGCTCAAATCCTTTAGTCTTGTGTTGTTCATGTACAAGTGAAAACTGTATGAACTGGGCCTTCAACCTGTATTCTGAAGATGGGGTTTTAACCCACTGAGGCACCGGAGCATGCTTTCCAGACCGGTTCACAATATACAAGGTATTTCACAATTGCTTATACAGGCTTCCACAGGTTGTAGAGGGGACCCATTACACAGGATCCCATTTCCAGAAATTTACAATGGGTATGTAAAATAAGTTTGATGATAAGATCACTTTCAAATCTACCACTTTAAGGTATGCAAATAGCAGAGCCAATGAGCTCTGACGCATGTGCTCTATGCGAGTCCACACCGCATAAGCAATGTTTCAAGCAGTCATCAGCAGGTTCCCTTCTACATTATGGAAGATGTCCTCAAAGTCTGCTCTTCGACCCCCAGAAGCCTGCAATACAAATTATGAAACACACTATACACTCTAACAGTTACAATCTGGAGAAAGTGGCCAAGGCTGCACACTATCTCCCGAAAGTGATGGTTCTATAGCCTCATGAGAGAATTTACAGAGAATGCTGAGAAATAAGTGGAATTACATTCCGTGAGTTGGTTCACAATTAAAAAGTCACATGCCTTGAGTGATGGAGCAATATTCATGAAAGGCAAGAGTCTTGGTTTGAATCGGGTTTGGCATTGCTTCAAATAGTTACTTCAGCAGAGGATAAGGCAAGACAGGAAGCAGGAAAAATAAGTGATACATGTGTTGAAAGGAAGGAAGAGTCATTCCAAGCTCTATAACAAAATCTCCTAACCTAAATTACAAAATGTGCCATTCTGAGTAGTAGAATGTGGTGAAGTTAAATGAAAGAGACAAATAAACAAAAGCAGAGGAAATAAATCCTACAAATGGGACTAGAAATGTCATAGGTTGATAATTGTATGTGCATACTACAACATTTTACTGTAGTCATATGAACTGATATAAGAATTAATACATCTGGTGTTTCCTTTTTTTTTAATGCTATGTGGTATCTTTTCTGAAGGTTGATGAATCCAATTGACAGCAGTAGTGATAATTCAGGCATAGACAGAGGTTATCAATGTTTGAGGGGAGTCGGATTTGTAGACAAGTACTGGCAGGATTGAAATACGCTAGCTTTTGTAGTAATCCTTTCATGAGTTAAGAGCGTATGCACACACACACACACACACACCCACACCCACACACACACACACACACACACACACACACACACACACACACACACAGCAAGCGGATGCACAATGCCATTGCCGCATTTTAACAGGTGGACTAGGCTGGGGTGGGGGAATGTCGAGTGAGGTGTGCAGAGGGGAGAGAGGCAGTAGGCAGGGAGAACAGATGGGGTGGGTGGGTGGATAGCAATTCACCTAGGAACGCCGGAGGGACAGGTTGTAGGTGCACGGGCTGGGCATGAGATGCATGGGTGTCTGAGTCGGAGTGGAGTGGCACACATTGTAGGTGAGTTGGGGAAGTGAACTGGGAGGGGGTGATAGGATGGAAAAGAGGGGAACTTGGGTGGAGGGTGTGGGGGCAGTGAGCCAGGGCAATTACAGGAGTGGAGATTGTGTTGCAAGGATAGCTCCCATCTGCATAGTTCAGGTAAGGTGATGGTGGAGGGCAGGATCCAGTTGGCCCAGGTTGTGATGCAGGCTGTACTCGGAGCCAAGATCATCATTCTTTCACAACCTCAACACCTTCTATACTATTTTCTTCAGCTGGTCCTTTGGTCCTCCTCAACCCAACATACCACCTTCCTAGATGTTGACGTCAACCTCTGACAACTCCACTCACATTCAACCCGCTGCCATCACACACACACACACACACACACACACACACACACATACACAAATCCATCCCATACGGCCTGGCCACCCTAGTACAAAGTATCTGCAGGGATGAGAATTCTCTCCCCCAGTACACTGAACGTCTCGTGAAAGCCTTCACAGACAGACACCTTGCTCCCTTCAACCCCTCAGTCCGCAAATAGACTGCCCGTGCCATTTCTTTACACACCTCAAATCCTCCCACCATCCCTATGTGTCAGATACATAGGAGTGCTCCCCCAGGCACTCTCATCACCCACCATCACCCTGGACTGGAACAACTGAACCACACCTGCCGTCAGAGCTTTGATTACCTATCGTGATGTTGTGAAATGAGGGATGTCCTCCGAAGATGTTTGCCAACTCTCCCAAAGTGGTATCTCATTGCCCATCCAACCTACAACAACAACCTAGTTGATCCCTATGATACTCGTCTTCCAATATTTTGCCACGGGGATCATATCCTTCTGGAAGAACTAAGTGCAAGACCTGCCCAATACACCCAACAAGCACTTCCTGCTCCAGTCCTGTCACAGGGTTAGCCTACCCCATAAGAGGTCAGGCACCTGTGAAAGCAGCCATGTTCATGTAGGCACTGAACAACTTTTTATACCTGTATGACTACCAACCTGCTGTCTACCAGAAGCAATTGCCACTGCCAAACTGTTGCTAAGAACATTGTTGACCACCTGGTGGCACAATATGCAGCTGAGCATTGCATGTTCTATTTCAGTGGCTGCTTCACAACTTGAGCCATCTGTATCCTTCCCTCCACCACCAGCATCTCTGAGCTACACAGATGGAAGTTACCTTGCAACACTTCCTTTGCTCCTGGCCTCAATTCCAGTAACCCACTGCTCCCACACCCTCCACCATGCAGCTTTCCCCCCCTCCACCCTATCATACATACATCATCAATTCACATACCCACGTCAACTTCAGTATGGGTGATCTCCGCCACTTTTAATACCTGGGCAATCACTTGCCCAGCTTGTGCACCTGCCACCATTCCCTCCTGCATTCCTCAAACCAGCTACCAATCAGTTACTAACCACCAACCCCCAACCTCTCGTCCTGCACCACATCTTCTCTCTCTCTCTCTCTCTCTCTCTCTCTCTCTCTCTCTCTCTCCTTCTGCCTTCCCCATGCGTATCCACAGGCCAAAGAGCAGGCACCATGTAGGGGGAATAGATGTGCTTACACAAGTGTGCAACGAGGCAGTACCATTAGCTCAGAGACTTGCATGAACACATTAGCCACACTCAAAGATGTGTTTCCAGTGACTTTGGCACCTGAACAACCCAGGGGATATTTTGATTCAATGTAATAACTCTTGGTCTCAGACAAGCCTGAAGACTTCTGAATTAATCACAAAACAAGGTTGGACTGTATTACCCCATCCACTTTACAGCCCTAACTCCCTTTACTTTCCACTTCTTTGGGCCATCAAACAACTGCATTTGTGAGTGAGTCTCGCACTGAACAGGACAAGGACCAGAACAAGGACTGGTACTTGCAAGGGCACACAGCAGCTTATGTCTCACTGGAAGAACTGGAAAGAGATTATGTGGCAAAACAGTGTGTGCACAAAATGTCCTCCTTTTGTGTGTATAATTCTGATTGTGTGTAATAAATAATTGTTGAAGAAAAAACAATATGAGGCATTACTTCCTGTGAGATCCTCTTATCACACGACAATACGTTATTGGTATATTTTGTGCTAAGAGATTGTATGGCAGAATATAGTGTGTACTTCACATGGTAGGAATAGGAACTGTCAAACGTACAGATGTCACTCACTACTGGACTAGATGTGAAAGTTGGAAGGCCGCGTGACTTGTAAAATGTATTGCTGACGAAACTGGGATGGGATGTGGAGGGAACAAAATCAGATTTAGATGACAAGAAGGGAGAAACTATTACATAAAATTAAGTTCAGTTCAGTCTTAAGTTCTGCCATAAAATGTAGAGTATATGGACATTCATTTAGTCTTTTCCATTAAAACATCTTCTATGAATAAAAAGCTTGAAGTTCCAATAACTGTACACGTGAAGAGCCCAGCAGTACCAATACTTCCAACAGTTCTTAGCCCAGCAGTAGGAAATGTCTCGAATCATTAATTGTGAAGATTTAAAATGTTTGTCTTATGTCAAATAATACTGATTGAGGACACCTGGAGTTGCTATGATCCAACTTTGAATTATTTTCCATAATAAAGTTCTCAAAGGATGGATGTTGTGGAACATTGACTTGGATGCAAAAGTGATAGTCCATGGTTTATCTTAACTTTTATTTTATAAAGCAGTGTAAATGGCAAATTTAACCAACATCAGTAACATAAAGTTCCCTGGTCTGTCACTAAAAAAGAAAAACACATGCACTACAGACAATAAATAAAACAATCATTTAAAATATTATTAAACTAGAAATAAACAAAAATACCAATGTGAATCAAATCTAGTTCCCAGGAAATAGCTGTGGTAGAAATGATAGCACACTGAAATCACTGGCCATAAAAGTCAATGATTTGTAACCAGCCAGCAACTCTTCTCGTATGTCCTGACAGACAAATTTAATGTAGTAACATTCATTTACAAAATTATAGATAAACTAACCACTTATATAGTACATTGACTAACTTTTCTTACAATTACTGGTTAACTGTCTCTCATTTTGGCTGCTGTAAACATTTTCCCACAGAGAATGCCATAAAAACTTCACAAATGAAGTGCCAGTGGAGCTAAATAACAAAAATTATCCTGTAGCTATGTTTTGTAACCTAACAAGCTTTGTATGGACCACAAAACTGTATTTGGCACATTGAAATGTTGCTGCATTATGAGATCCTTTTTATATGGATGGTGTCTTACCAGAGGGTAACATGGACTGACGATGTGTTATTCTAAAAGACTGGTTTTGGATCTGCTACTGTTCTTAACCTACAAAAATGATCTTCCAATGACTCTGAAATATGGCTCAAAAACTATAAAAAATTGCTAGTGACGTACATGTACTAATCAAAGGTGTAAACTCAACCTTATATTTACCTTCTGGGACAACGTATCACAACTGAGCTGAGAGAAAGTTGTGTAAGTAGGTAAGTGCACTTGTTTTGGAGTTCTGACACTCACTTTCAATTACATCACTCCTTGATGGTTTTTGTTGCCGATAATTAAAATCTCTTTTCATCTGAACTGTGATTTGCACAATGATAATATACAGCACAGATTTTTTTATGTGAACTTTAATTACTCGTCAATGGTTCAGAACGGAGGTACATATCTGATGCAAAAGTATTCAACAGCCTCACACTTAACAAAGCAACAAATTAGGACTCCTTAGGAATTCACTGCATGTATTTTGCTAATTTATTACTGATGAAGTGTAATGATGAAGTTTCTTGCAGCTGTTTGTTTTTGATGAGACTACAATACACAAATGAATGAATTCAACCTAGAGAAGAAGCTGCCAGACATGGTACCCACCCACAAAGAGGTTCACACAGGAGGAAGATACTGCGGTTACCATGAATGTGCTTAAATTTTATTTTTAAGTGCGTCTCTTAAAGAGGAATAATTATTAACCAAAGTCTTGGAATTCGAGAAGCACTGGAAAAGGAAATGCTTAGTAGTAGATGTACTTGTGGTAACAGTAAATGTTAAAAGAAGTTGACCAAATGCGAATTGAGGGTAACGGCGGCCATACCATGCCTTTTAAATGAACAGATTGCACAAGGTTTGATGATGTTAAAATTACTAATATTTCGCACAGTTCTTGACAAAGACGGAGCAATGGATTTTAAAATTACAGAACATGCACAAATCCACAGAGCTAAACAAATTTTACAAAAGGGCTTCTTGATCTTATGAGTTATTTAATACACAGTTTGCATACAACTGATAACAATCTTCTCCAATAAAGGTACGCCGAATGTGTTCATAGTGTAAGTAGGTGTGGTGTGTGTTTTTCTGAAAATCAAATTATTCATACATGAATATGAAATAGCTAATAAGGGTGAATGGCAATGAATCATTTCCATATTCATTAATCAACATATCATTACAAAAAATATATATTTCAGGACATTACCCTGAGCCCTTTATCAATTTATGTAGTAATATATCAACAAATCAACTCTAACATACAAGTCACAAATTATTTGGAAATCAGTGCAATGGTTATGGATATAATGTGCCTAATGCCTTGTTTGAACTTCTGCTTACAATCCTGACTTGACTTATCTCATTTGATAAGCTAAAGGAGTAATGTGTGTATCTACAGCTCTTTACATTTCTTTCTTTCATTAAGTACTTATAGCAAAAAATTACACTCACTCTCTTCCATATCACATTTTATGAAGAAACACATTCACCACTCAGGAATCTGTAAGTTCATACACAGGAAGACAACCAACCATGAAGGCAAAAGGTTTACAGTACCACTGTTTACAATACTCACAAATGAAATAGAACGCGTTGCTGAGACGATCAAATGTTTCACAAAGTATTAATTGAGTTATCAAATGATATGTACATTTAATTTTCGTATGATCACACATTTTTATCCATTTTCACGCTCAAATTTGCTAATGTATGAGCTTATAGAAATTGCAGAACACGTAAGACTTAAACCAATGTACTAAAGCAAATGTGAAACAAACTGCTGCTAATTTCCTAAGGAAATAAATGCATATTTTTGTTAACTTAGCAGACAATCTTTGGATTTACTGATATGCAGATACTTTTTTCAAGCTACAGATTTTGTGCACAACACAAATAATTAGCACTTTCTTGTAAAATTTGTCCAGAAGAGAAAGAAGACACCACCTACAAATGTCACTGCCTTTGTCGTATTGTTTATTAAGTCACTGTATGATGTTTGTATTACACAAACACACACACACACACACACACACACACACACACACACACACACACACACACACACAAAACCTTACTGTGAAGAAAAGCAATCTTTTTTTAATAATAATAATAAAGAAATGCCTTGTTGCTTATTGTAACAACAGAAGAAAAGTGATGTGTATAAACTTCAAAATGATCAGAAAACTGCCCTTAAAGTGATCATACATTCTATACTGTCCCAGCAGAATGAAAGTGAAGTGGAGATTCAATAGGGCAAAACAAGCAGTAAACTGAAATATACATGAAGTATGAAGGTTTATGTGAATATATGAAAAGAAAGAGGTAATTAAGGAATTGTAATGTTAACTGAACAAGAAACACACACTGCACATTCATTGTATTGGAAATTTTTTTGCAAAGTAACCCTGTGCCAGAGAGAGAGAGAGAGAACACAATAATTTCAAGCATGTCTCTACTCCATGCAGATTAGTTGCTGAGCATATACTGAATGTACTATGTAAAGGTAATTATAATGTATTTTCAATGTGCACAAGAATAGAACTTGTCATTAAAATGAAGAAAGAGATTGCAAAAATCCCTAAAGAATAGGAAAAAGTTGATCATAACTTACAAATTCAACATTCTAAAAGATTTCACCTCAATCACATTTTCTGCCGTCTTAAGACAACATAACATTTTTACGGAGCAATGAACAGTTGTAAATCACGCTCCTTTCTTGAGGAAAAGTTTTTATTACTGTAATCTAACTGTGGCATTACTGTTACAAAATACAAAAATGGAATTACTCCCACTAATGCTTGATTTTTAAAACATTGTAACGAAATTTGGTTGTTCAAAGACTAAAACAGGCTAATCACTACAATTTTTCCACTGCATTTAACACAAGTCTTCTACTTATCAATGAGTTTTATCTTCCTTCCAACAACAGAGTTTCTTGTATTTAAAATGTTGTTAAAAGTGCTCTAACACATTTACCAAACTTCAATGCTTCACTATAATTTATTATTGAAAACTAAGAATTTGCACAATCAGATGTAACAAATTTCATTCTCAGGGGGGAAAATCTAAGCAAACTGCATATGTTTCAATGCCTGCAGGACAAACATAAAACATGAATAATGTTACTGTGCAGTTGCATAGTCAGGCAAGAATATATGCGACCATCTTTTCTTTATTTTTTATATATATATATATATATATATATATATATTTTTTTTTTAGTGAAGTACTACTGGTGTACTGCAAGTTACCTCTTTGGACAGCTGAGTAATATAATATTTCGAAGCGATTGTCCTCTACCAAACCAAAAACCAGTACACAATTTTCAGTTCTTAACATACAAATCAGCAGACAGACATTTTCAGATCCCTTATGCTCCATTTCTGAGGATTTGTTGAATCAAATCAAACTTTTTTTGCTCATATTACAAGTAAGTACAAAACACTTTAAAGCTGACATAAAAAAATATTTAGAAATCACTTGTATGAGAACCTGTCAAGAGAAACAACATGGAGTTCTCACAGTATATGCAAATGTGGCTAGGAAAGATCTGAATTAATGTTTTTTTTTTTTATGTCTGAAACACACACACAAAATTATACTTGTGAGTTACGTTTGTCGAGTTTGAGAATCAAATCACTTTTTGTAATAATTTTTTTTTTTAACTTTGCTTCTTGCAAAGTTCAGGTAACAGACGTTTCTGCAAACCTAGTATATATGAATGTTATACATGAATGTTGTTGAAAATTAAGTCTCTGTCAAGATGTCCAATTTAATTACACTGTCACTGCTCAAGACACAACGTGCTGTATACATAAATTGACAGCTGCCACCATAACACACAGTGGTAAATTAGGCAGTACAAACCTTTTATGGAAAATTATAATCACTGAAAAGCTACATTAATTTTGGCTGTATCAAAGTAATTTATTTATCACAAATAGGTCAAACCTATTGATACACCAGAGTCTCTTATTTGATACTTTTGATCCTCACATAGGTATTTACTTTATAAAGGAAACTCTATTTTAAATGAGTATTAACATCAGAAACAGAGGAAACCAAATGATGCTAACTGATTCTTGACACATGCTTATTTCAACATTTACTGATATTTTCCAAGTGAATTTAATAAATACGGAAACATAAATAAGGCACTAGAAAACTTCATTTTACAGGACTGCATACAGTCCCATTTCGTAGATATCTGAACTCATCTCCACATTCATTAGACTACTTACTTGACTGTGAGAGTACCTGAAAAATGCACTGACTCCAACAGTTTGCAGATGAATTTTTGACCAGATCATACAAGTAGCAAGACTGACATAACTATGCACCACAAGCATACATATTATAAAAAATGTCTGACATTATAAAAACATCTGTGATGCTTAGGAAATCATACACCATAAGTGCCATAGGCAGAGGGTATAAAAAATCTTTCCCTATGATTTAGTTTCAGATGATTCATCTCTCCACTTTTTTTTAGATTTAAAACTCTGTCGAGTTCATAGTCTCTAACCTGCCTCCTCTTTATTTTTAACAAACAAGGGCATAAGGCAGAGTGTTACTAACCACAGATACATGAAGTAACTAACACAACAAAAGCACTGAAAGCCAGTATATATCAGTAAGATATTATGAGGTGCTTTTTGTTAACAGTCATTATCTACTCCTCTCCACAATCCAATGCTCACATTCCTTGACTAACCTGCAATGACCTATTCAACAACAAACACAAGAAATTTAACTTACCAAAATTAGGGTTTAGGTTCAATATTCGTGTGAATGGTTAGGTTGACCTGGAAAACTACTCACCAAAAATGACGACAATTAAGTACAGATGGCCCTACGACCTCACTTTTGTCCACTAGGAATACCCTATAAACTAACATATCTTTCTCCCCCCCCCCCCTTTCCCTCAACACTGAACAGCAGCACTACTTCATGTACTGGTGGATAACAACTCGAAATATATTTAGTACGTTCATGGAGGTCAAGGAGGAGTGGGTGGTGGTGGTGGTGGTGGTGGTGGTGGAGGAGAGAGAGAGAGAGAGAGAGAGAGAGAGAGAGAGAGAGAGAGAGAGAGAGAGAGAGGGGGGGGAGAGGAGGGGGGGGGGGAGGCAGGAAAGGGGGCAGCAGAGGTGTAGGAGGAAGGCCTGTCTATTTAATCAGGTCGTCTTCTGCCCCTATTACAAATTAAAAGAAGCACAAAACCATTATTTTAAGAATTATGCTATTTAAAACAAGGAACAGGCTATTGAATATTGCAAGTTACACTGTGAGTCTTTATTATCTTACAAATATTTCAGAGCTTCAGCCTTGCTTACAACATGATGCTGCAAAACAGTGGAAAATTGCTGTTATTTCCCAAAATCACTATGTACATGACGAATATTTGAGATCAACAGCCCCATTGATTTCATGGTGCCAAATATAAAACAGCAAATGTGTGACTATTACAACATTAGACCTACAAATGAATAAGTTCATTTACACTAAATTTCATGTCAATTTTATGTTAATTTCATACAATTACTGAAAAATGTTCCAACTGTATAAAATCTTTAGGTGAAATCTCAAGGACTGTAGAAAATGTGGATTGGATTCTGAAGGTAACTGAAATATTTACAGAATGAAAATAAATAAATTGTGAAAACAGAGCACTTTGGAAGAGATTATTTTCATGGATCATTGAGTATATACAAGTCTGAGCCATTAATGGATGAAAGTTCCAAATCCTGCTTCATGAAGAAATGCATTTCTTGCCTAAGCCACATCATCACACTACCGAAGGGCAGAAAAAATAAAAATAAAAAGCCGAACTTTGAACACTGTACAGAGGCTACTGACTGCTCCATGAAGTAAGGAAGTGGTGTTCTACATATTCAAGCATTATACTGGTTGAGCTGCAGGGGTGGGGGGGCAAGCATTCATCTTCAAATGGCTCCACAGATTATCGCCTGAATCGCCATGGCCGCCGTGGGCCAAGTTTCCATCGTCAGCCTCTTGAGGGAGCTGTTGATGTGGAATGAGGTGCTGTTCCACCTTCATCCTCACTACAGCCACCCTCTAGAACGGGTAGTCACAGCTTCAGTTCATTCGCTATCTTCGATGCAATATTCTTGAAACCAATCGATGTTCCAGAGATACGCTTGAATCTTACTCCGTTAAGGGACAGTCGAGGGAGTTTACACACTTCTATCTCCCATTGAACAAGTGAGTCTGTGTTTGGATCACCATGCACACACAACAAAAGGAAGCGTTCACGTTGTTCATAATCACAGTTGTTAGCGTCCAATACCTGAAATTGTAAAATTTATATAGAACAAGCTACAAACACTTACAAAGTAATGACAACTAGGAAATAATAAATGTTCATTCTACATTTACCATTAAACTTTGAGATTATTCTCAGCACTACTGCAGTATTCCTTAAGAGAAAACATTACCTTTCGTATTTCTGCCATTATTTCATTTGGGTCCCTTGATGACGTTGTCTTCATACTCCACGTGAATCTTAATGATCGAGGTTTAACCTGATCATCATTGACAGTGCTGCTGTAAGAAATTTATTCACTGTAATTGTGGATAAAAATTTAAATACAATTAATCTTTACTGTGACTATTATTTTATAAAGAAAATGCAGGTGATAATGTAAAGATTTTTTGTTCACATTAATACATCTGTCCTGCCTTCTCACAACACACACACACACACACACACACACACACACACACATTCATTTTGATAAAGTAAAATTTTGACTATTATTATATGAGGTTACTACAAAGATTTTACAGGATTTACATATCAAAGTTTCCTAAATGAATTGAAATATCGTGATGTAGTGTGACTTACCTAAGTGAACAACAAATGAGAAGTATTAACCAAATAACCAATGACTGGAATACATATAACTGTTTCTTAATAGGTGAGCCCCTTATGAACAAAACAGGTAAATACCTTACGAACAAAACATCAGTAAGTTACATAATCTGTTAGACTTACATGCATACAACCACATTACGGTATCAATGCTTATTATTATTTTATTTCATTTCATTATATTCCCTTCATTTTAAAACCAAATTTGCATTACAAAATATTCCTATGTTCCTTTACTGCTACTTCTACATTAGCCAAACTTGTGTTTTGATGTCATTTCATGACAACCAGTACCTTTGCTTTATATGGAAATTAGTTCTACAGTGTCCCTAAATGTTTTCCGAGAACGAGGTGCACACACTTATAAATTTCTGACCTCACAACATGCAGGCAGGGCTCTTGTAGGAGCTTTTAAGGCTAGTTTGCATTTTCCAAACAAAAATAGTGCTCTTCTGTCTACAAGCACAGAGCATACTAATTTGTTTCATTCATTTGAAGAGGAGATAGATGTAAGTTACGGGGTGTACTGGCACAACAGTTCAGCAGTCTACACCAATGGCAATACAGTGACTCGTCACCACTGAAGAAATTTCACATTATTCACAGTGTGGAGAAAATTAAGGCAGGTTTTTCTGTCCCCCCCCCCCCTTTCTTTTTGTTTTTTATGAGGAAAGGGGGTGGGAATGAGGGAACATTTTAGATGCCCTTCTAGTTCACTGCATTCTGAAGGATACTACTGAAAGTCTTGCATTCAATGATTTTTTTTGAGGATTAAGTTTTTTTTCAACAGTGCAAGAAAAACTGACAACAAAGACAGCTAATACATCTTTTCATCAAGATGATGATCTTGCTTATCGAGCATGCTCTTAGGGAGGGTTTTTTTTTTTTTTTTTAAAAGACAGCAGTCTTAGAGAGATCTCCTACTTCCTTCTTACTCTTACACAACTCTGCAAACAGTTTCTGGACTTTAAAACAACAAAGTGCACTCAGAATGGTGATTAGTTAAGACTGCTACTGCATCAACAATTTTCCAGGGGGGGGGGGGGGGGTGGGGGGGGGGGCAAGACAGGTAGTAAAGATGCGTCTGAAGCTGCCACAGAATCAAGACACAATTTTTTTTTAAAAAGAAGGTGTGTGTGTGTGTGTGTGTGTGTGTGTGTGTGTGTGTGTGTGTGTGTGTGTGTGTGTGTGTGTGTGTGGGGGGGGGGGGGCAGCACGCGCGCGCACAACACATGTAGAGGAGAATTATTCTGAAACATGTCACTGTTTAAACTTTGTGGTGTAAATAGTTAGGAATTTGTAGGAGGAGGGGGGGGGGGGGGCAGAGAGAGAGAGAGAGAGAGAGAGAGAGAGAGAGAGGAGAGAGAGAGAGAGAGAGAGAGAGTGGTGGGGGGTGGGGGGGGGGGGGGGGACGTTTAAAACTGAAGGTAGTTCATTGTCTGTTACGTATGTCTTTGTACTTACAAATTTTCTTTTCTTGCTTCTAAGTGAAAGTAACACACACAAATGACTGCCTACAGTTACTTCATACTTACTGAGGTTTACAAAAAGTCATCATCAAAACCTGAATGTGTATCTGCCTCTGTTCAATAGCATCACACTTTCCTTTCATAGGATAATGATTCCCCCCCCCCCCCCTCCCCCCCCCCCCCCCACAGTAGCCAAAACCAATAATTTATTGTAAAATGACGAACTATCAAACATAATTGATTTAATTCTAAAATACTGCTTTTTGGTTCATATTTTTGTCTATCAAACTCCTTGACAGTACTTACCATGTAAAACATTTCCCAAAGTTACATGTTTTATACAGGTCTTCCGTGTGTGGAATTTTAGTGACCAAGATCTCTCCCTTCGCTGTTTATTTACAAAGCTAATTTTTGTGTGTGTTTGCATGCATATTGATATGAACAAAACCAATTTAAATGAAGATCAGTAAAAAATTAACAATGGAACACTTAAAATAAATCTTTAATATACTACAATATACGTAAAAAGGGTAAACGTACCTAACTACATGTTTAGGGACCGTATCCATGGGTCTGAAATTCAAAAAGAAAGCAAATCTAAACAATGATGGGTCAAAACAAAAACAACACATATTATGAAGTGCTGTGCAAAAAGACATTATACTTCAACAAACAAAAAATGCACATTACATTACAAACATTAACTGCAAACTTAAGAATCAAGCAACACTAGGACTCCACTTGCGTATTTCACAAACCAATGACCAATGACTGATATGCCAGTATTTATTAGCTGACACTGCCCTTTCCCATTCCTGATATTTTAAAACAATTGTTTTAATCTCAGAAAACATGATCAAGATCCACAACAAAAATGCACAACTACAAATGCAAATTTTTCTCAGGGCATGAACAAA